>NW_027522888.1:0-283830 GCF_052094955.1 Ictidomys tridecemlineatus | reverse complement strand
GGTTCTTGCCTCTCTCTCCACCCTCTGTTTCTTATCCCTCCAAAGGACACAGCCTAAGAGCAGCTGCTTGGAAGCTCCAAGTCATCCAGAGGAGCCTGTCTGTCACAGCAAACACACAGAGCCCACCCTGGAGCTGGGTCCCACAGGCCCAGGAAGAGCTAGGGCTGCAAACCCCATCCTGCGCTGGGACTCTTGGTTGTTTTCCTGCAGGTACAGAGCGCAGTGCGTGGCTCCGGAGCCAGGCCAGCAAGACCTGAAATCAAGTCTCCATGCAATCCAGCTCAGTCCCAGCGGATGGGAGGCCTCTCCTGTGGCACAGGCTTGACAGCTCCAAGTGACCCCCAACTCGCAGGGCTGCCCTCCAGCCCACGGTTTGCTTTCCGGCTTCGCAGCTCTCCAGAGCAGCCTGTGCTCTCAGGGCGCAGAGGACAGAGAAAGCGCCCCGAGCGGAGGGGCTCCCTGCCCCACGTCCCCACAGGGGCCCTCGTTCGCAGCAGCCGGTGCTGGCTTTTAGCCGGTTTGTTTTCTCCCGGGGGCTTTTCTCTGGGAAGGCGTCTGGCGCGGGGAGGGCGACCAGACGCGCTGCGATCCGGGCGCCCTCGAACACCGGGGATGGCGTCCCTTACCCTTTGGGCGAGAGGCTCATCGCGGGGCTCCAGATGTAAGTGACTCACCCAGGCAGCTGGGCCGTCCCGGGCATCCCGGCTGCGGCGCACCAGAAAGGGATGCTCCAGCGTCGGGGCCGCGCCAGCGGACTCTGCCCTCAGCAGGCTGGCGGAAGGCCCCCGTTGCTCTGGGCTGTCCAGGTGACACAGCGGATCGACCCGGGGGCGAAGGACCTGCTCTGGCCAGCGGAGAGAGCTCCGGAGGCCCCTTCCAGGACGCGCTGGCAGGGGCGGGGCGGGGTGGACCGCGTGCGGGGCTGCGGGGACCCCCGCGGGTGGCCTGGTCAGCAGCCCTTGGCCAAGCCTGTGCGCCCCAGCGCGACACTGTGTGTGCCCTGCTTTCGAATCAGCGGATAGGAAGGGAACCTTCCTCCAGAGCTTCTTTGCAGAATTAAATGATTTAATATATGCGCAGGGGCTGCTGCTGCTGGGCGCTGGTAAATATTGGTTCCCTCCTACACTGGTGGAGTCCCCCAGAGACGGGGTGTGGACTTTAACTCGGCCTCCTGTGGAGGATGCCCCCAGGGAAAGAGATGTGGGTCCTTCTTTCTTCTCCTGGGGCTTCCCAGTACCAGCCTGACCTGGAACTCTGGGTTGCCAGAAATGCTAAATTTTCAAGAGAAAATGGAAATGTGAATTCATTTATTTATTTATTTTGTGTACTAGGGATTGACCTCAGGGGCACTCAGCCACTGAGCCACATCCCCAGCCCTGTTTTGTATTTTATTTAGAGACAGGGTCTCACTGAGTTGCTTTGAACTTGCGATTCTCCTACCTCAACCTTCGGAGCTGCTGGGATTATAGGCATGTGCCACCAAGACCAGCGGAAATCTAAATTTTCATGATCCTGTTCCTGAGTTTTTTTTCTTCTAATGTTGGCTATGAATTTAAAATAATGATAAATCCTTCCATGCCACCAAGGGCCAGCAAGGGCAAGTGTTGCTGGATACCCGTACCAACCAAATCCCTGGTCACCTACAACAGAAAGGCGAGGCCTGGAGAGGCTGTGACTGGCTCTGTCACATGTAGGCACCTACTGTCCTTCTGGATGGTTCAGCAGGAATGTGCTAGGTAGGTCCTGATGGCTGGCAAGGTCAAGGTCAGAGAGAGAAAGATGGGCAGAATTACAGCTCCGAGGGGTAATCTATTGTTAAGTCTGTTTTATAATGAAGTGTCAGGTATGTCACATAATTTATTGAATACTGTACAGAAAATGAAAAGCAGAGTGGCTGTGTGGGTATACACTCACATCATCCCACAGTCAAAAGATTGTTAGCCTAGAGTGGTGACATGCCTGTAATTCCAGCAGCTACGGAGGCCGAGGCAGGAGGATTGCAAAGTCAAGGCCAGCCAGACTCAGCAACTTAATGAGGCCCTAAGCAACTTAATGAGACCCTGTCTCAAAATTAAACATTTTTTTTAAAGGGCTGGGTGTATTGCTCAGTGGTTAAGCTGAGAAAAAAAATTGTTAATTCACAGCATCATTAAGTCAGGGACCCACTGTACACAAATGAGCCTGGGACATCTTGTCATGCCAGAGAGCAAGGGGACTGACCGGAGAGGACTGGTCATGTATGGAAGGATTCAGGGACCAGCTTCACTGGCCAGAGATGACATCGTTGGAACACCAACAAGGGCAATCATAGCCACAGGCTGAAACATGAAGTAAGCTGAACTCTGTGAGCTCCCAATGACATAAAGAGTTCAGCCAGAGGGGGCCCGGAAACCAATTCATTATTTGGAGAACTGGTAAATGAGGAGAAGACCCAACATCTACCCCAACTTTAATCTCATTTAATCAAACTGTATTCAGGATACCCCCGGGTGGATGGCAGGAAGTTTCTCCTTCCTGCCGTATTCCAGGTGAGAAGTGAAGAAGAATGAAGCAGTAGAGCATGACCACGTGCAGTCCCTGCTGAGCTCAGGGTGAGGGCCAGGGCCACCGCGACTCCTGACATCATTGGGAAGAAAAAACCACGTGCCTCTGCCTCCCCGTAGCACCTATGATGTACCCAGGCCGAAAGTGAACTTGACAAGGTCTCTACACCTAAACAATCACTGTGAACAAGAAAGAAAGAAAAAAAGAAAGTGAGGGAGGGAGGGAAGGAGATGGAGTGAGAGAAGGAAGGAAAAGTGGGAAGGAGGGAAACAGAAGAAAAGGAAGAGGGAAGCCAGGTGCAGTGGCACAGACCTGTAACCTCAGCAGCTTGGGAGGCTGAGGCAGGAGGATTTCGAGTTCAAAGCCAGCCTCAGCTACAGTAGGGCGCTAAGCAACTCCATGAGACCCTGTCTCTAAATAAAATACAAAATAGGGCTGGGGATGTGGCTCAAGGGTCGAGTGCCCCTGAGTTCAATCCCCAGTAATAAAACAAAAAAGGCGTGAAAAATTCCTCTAGGCATGGATTTTATTATTACATGCAAGTGTGTGGAGTGGTGATCATACACACGTGATTAGCATCGCCCTCCTCTTAAACATTCACCATTTCTTGCTGTCAGGAAGCTCTAATCTCCTCTCTTCTAGTTCCTTATAAATTTGTGATACGCTGTTGTGAACCACGATCGCCCCACTGAGATCTAACTGCACTTGAAATCATTATTTTCCCCAGAATGTAGATTTAAAGAAGAGTTTTGATTCTCAAAAAGTCAGAGTACTGTTGATGCTTGGTATTCTTGTCCTAAAGTCCCTGACCACTGAATTAGCCATGTTGACTGCTGCCCCTCAGGGTAGGTTCCTATGGGCTATGATCACATTTTCATCCATGGTCAGGCTGCAGCCCTGTTCAATGTGCACTTCTGTTTCCCTCACTTAACTCACAGCTGACAGCACTGTATCTCCTGCCCCAGTGAAGCTTACCTAGCATATTTTCCCCACAGGTAAGTCCCAGATCTTGCTCTTAGGAACACTACACACCACTTCAGTGCTTGCTTGGGGCCACTTGAAACAGCAAAATCTCCAAGAAAAAAATGCAAATATGCAATAAAAAAATCGTGGACTCAATAGAAAAGGACACTTGTTTGTAGCAAGTGAGAACTGAAGCAAAAAGTCAGAGTACCACTTTGAATGACCTCAGCTGGGGGTGTGCATGTGAAAGGACCCAAGGCTTGGCAGTTCTGCAGATGTCTGCAAATTCCTGCAAAAGCGCTATGAGAATTGAGTACTGCGGGTATTGGGTTTGGAGTTGCACATACGTTTTAGCAGGTTGTCAAATTCACAGAATCTGGAGGAATGAGGAGTAATTGTATTTCATAGATCCAGGATTGTAGCTAGGTGAACGGACTTGCTCCAGGTAGGCCGTTTTTGAAAGAGCCATGGTGGTTTTCCAGTGATAAAGACCTTTGATGCAGTCATAAGAAGTTTGTGCAAGCTTCTCTGCCCACCCAAGAATCTTCCTCCACGGTGTGGAACAACCCCCGCCCCAGTGCTGTCTCTGGACAGCGGATGGTCCTGTAGCCATCGGGTTAGTGCTGCCCACCTGGTCCACAGGTCCCACTCAGTACCCATATCCATCTATACCTGGTGCCTTACTCTTTCCCAGCCACTTACTTGTCTGTCAGTCTCCTGGATGTGCCTTGGGTGCTCAGAAAAGGTGTGTCAACTGACAGACACCAGGCTCTAAGCTGGACCGCTGAACTCGAAGTGAAATACAGGAGAAAGACCAGGTGTTTGGGGATGGAGGTGGAAGGATGTGTCACTCTGGGCTGGTAGGGGAAAAGTAAACAATTAAACTAGGAGGATCTGAGGCGGGTTTAATTAAAGGATGACTTATAAAAGGACAGGGGCTCTAGAATAATCTTTAGGGCTTGCCAGGCTGATCTGGCACCCTCCGCAGCCCCCTCCCCAGGCCAAAGGGAGAGGGAGATGCAGCTGCTTCCGCCAGGAGGAGCAGGGAGGATGGAGACATGTCTGCCTTCAGAGGGGCCAGAGCAGAGTAAGAGGGCAAAGCCCTCTGTCCAGAAGGCACGGTCACTGAGAGGTATTACAGTGTCTTCAGGGGGTCCTCCTCCTCCCCTCTTCCTCTCTCGTGTTTTCCGTTCTCCTTCTCTCTCTCTGTCATGTTGCTTTTCATTGACTATTTGGAGTCCCACTCCCTCCAGAGAGGTTACAGACCCTCGCAGGCATCTGCTCTGGATCTTAGCAGAGCCTTCCTCCCCACTGCAGGGTTCTGCTGCCTCCAGCCACAGGACTGGGTGGATGTGTCACGCCCCAGCAGGAGGCGAGCAAGTGGAGCCAGGCATCCTCCATTCCCAAGAGCTGCCACCCCAGCCAACATGGCAAGAAAAGCAACCCCCCAGGAATTAAAACCTTCACCCCAGGATGCACCAGGCACCCGCAGGAGCTGGGGAAAAGGCTCAACCCTTCAAGAGGTGCCTATGGAAATGGCCAGGGTGCTGCCGACTTGTGGGATGGTGGAGGACGGCCACAGCCATGCCCCAGGTGTGGGCACCCTACCCTAACCCCCCATGCACCCACACCTTACCTGGGGGGTAGCATGGCAGCAGTTGCTGCACCAGGGAAGAAGGGAAGGCCATGTGAGGCCAGGGCACTCAGTGGGAAAGCAGGTGGCTGAGAGCCCACCTTGGGAGATGGGCCTCTCCTGAGGCAAGGCTCCAGGTCCTGGCACATGCTCTGCTATCCCGATGGAACTTCCCTTTAAAATGCAAACTCAGAGCAAATTATTAAGAATTTCAAGATGGGCACTGCAGAGCCAGGGCCATTCTGAATGTGGGACCCTGTGTAGCTGTGCCAGTCCTACACCTATGAAGCCATCCCTGAGAGGAGAGGGACAAGAGCAGCTGGAGATGACATCCTAGAAGGGCAGTCAGGGAATAAGACCCCACCCTCGCTTTCCTCCCCATTTCTGGGTGGGTCTCTTCAATGGGAGAACCCAGATGCCAGCCAGAAGGCAAGATTGCCAGTGGAACAGAATCCACAGAGGTCAGCCTCCTGGGGCCGATGGAAGGACGAAAGAGGTGGAGAGTCTAATCCCACCCAGTCTACATCTTCGCCCCTCAATATTCACTCTTTAATATGGGTGGGAAAGAGCTACCATATCACTGGAAGCTAATGTCAGCTTGGTCATTGGTATGGTCTGAATGATTGTGTCCCCCAGATTCATGTGTGGATCCCTAACCCCCCATATGATGGTCTTAAGAGGTGAAGCCTCAGCGACATGAGGGTGGGGCTTTCAGGAATGCAACTTGTGTCCTTATAAATTTCCATTGTTTATAAGCTACCCTACCTATTTGTTACAGTCACACTCCCACCTGAAACAGAAAGGGAGCCACCAGCGACATCCTCTATATAAAGTAGTGGGACTGCAGGCAACAATGAAGTAACAGCAGCATGACTGCAGAAACCCTGCTTCTGTAGCTGGTCCCAGGACCTACGGGGTAATGACATTCCTTCACCTGCTCCATGATCCCCTCAGCCTTTGCTAAACAGGGATCTTTAGCTGGCAGAGTGATCCCACCTTCCTCTCCTACGGGAACTCCACTGGCAGTCCCGTCTTACTTGGGTTGCTATAGTTTTTTCCATAAACTTGTACAGTGGGACATGGAAATATAATAAGAGATGTCCAATGCACCTCCAAGACTCCAGACCTGGCTCTCCCTGCCCCACTGTAGAGCAGATCTTCCCTTGGCCATTGGGACTACTAGCATAGGCAACATAGCACCTCTCCCTGTGCATGTGGTTTGGCAGCACGAGGACCCCAGAATAGGCAGGGATATTCCACTTGCAGTGCTTTGGTACCTGGTAGAGAGAGTCTCCCTTAAGTTCCAATACTGCTTTGGTTTGGAAGAGTGTATCCCTCAGGTCCATGAGTTGGAAGCTGGGTCTGCAGGGTGATGCTATGGGGAGGTCCTACAGGCCTTTAGGAAGTAGGGCCTAGGTCACTGAGGGAGCACCCCAAGGTACATTCTGGGACCTCATGCCCATCCTCTCTTTTTCTTTGCTTCCTAGCTCATGATGTCAGCAGTTTGTTCCATTGTGCACTCCAAAGCCCCAAAGTAGTGGGGGAGTCACAGGTCTAGGGATGGATCCCCCAGAATCATGAGCCCAAATAAACCTTTGGGCTATTATTACCTTCTATCCCTGGCTAAATGACCACCTTGCACATGAACCTATTTTGAGCAAGGGCCAGGGAGGCAAGGGAATGGACTTCTGGCACCCACAGGAAGGGCCATCTTGCTAGCTGGCTTGTTGAGCACCTTCTCTGTGTCAGGTGTCCCCTGGTGGTCATCCAAAACAGGTCCACTCATGAACCAGGAACGGGATGTTTCCAGAAAATTCTCCCCGTCCTCCTGAGCATGCAAGTGCAGGCTGAGAGAGGCAGGGAGCTGGAGGAGAGGCCAAGGGAATTTTGAGCTGGTTGCTCACACAGTCTCCCTGGGTCCTTGAACAGGCCCAGGCCCAGTCTCCCACTTATTATTTCTCTTAAAAATGAGGCACTGCTGTATATACCCAGTTATCAGCCATCAGAAATATTCCTTTCACAACAGTCCACTCAGGCTCCAGAGTCTTTGAGATCCCACAGGCAGGAGTGTAGCTTCTACTTGGGTTGACCAGCAACATAGGAAGTGCTGTACTAAGAGCATTTGCCACAGAGGAAGACGGGAGGTCTCCCTTGCAGTGCTCTACGTGGGGCTCAGCAGAAGCTCCACACCTCATCCTCGTCACTGCCACGGATACTCCCAGTGCCAGAGCTGGCTCCATGATAACAACCAGGGGCAGAGCAGCTCGCCAGTCAGTCTCATGAGCTGCCTGGCTGGAGCAGCACCCCAACCCCCAGACCCAAAGAGACCAGCCACTAGATGTATTGCCAAGCGCAGCTACTTTCAGTTCACTTTTAGAAGGAATATCCTGACCTGCCCAGACCACTGGACACCTGGACACTCACCCTGCAGCTTGACCCTGAACTTAGCTGTCTCTATGACCTTCCGACTTGTACCTGTCCTACAAAGACACCCACAGTTCCTACTATTTCCTGTTACCAGCCCATTGCCATGAATGGACCAGCATGCTATTTTGCAGGATTTCAAGATTGTCAAGGTTCCTCTGAACAAATGGACAGAACCCTGAAGCAAGACAGTGAAAATATAAGGCTGTCCCTGCACTAGAAATGCAAATTGCTTTTGACTTCTCTTCTGACAGGAATGGGAAAGAGAGCCTTTACCAGGTCAATCAAACAGTATGGTGAACGCCAAAAATCCATGTGCAGAGCTGCAAACTTCAGACTTCAAACTACAGTCCGACCACTCCAACATTACTGTAGCATTGTCTAACTTGAAGACATATATATTTTACTATATAAATATATTTTGCCATTTGTCTATGCTTAGTAACAAATTTGCATTTTTTTAATTTGATATAACAAATGCTTTGATGTAATTTCTCTTAGATTTTGCATTTTTCATTATTATTATGCTTAACCTCAAACATATTGATTCTTATATAATTGTATTAATATTATGAACGATCACATGAAATGTTGTGTATATAATTATAGGGCTTTTTTTTCATTTAGTATGAGCCTTTCCATCAGTGTGGAAAACGAAGAAAATTTCTTCCCGCTGTATAATCTGGGATTTGTAGCTTAAAGTTTGTTTTTCTGTGAATAAAATGTACTCAATAAATGCTTATATAATTATATCAAAATGGATTCTGCTGTCATGTATGACTAAAAAGAACCAATAAATTAAAAATATATTCAAAAATGCAAATAAAAAGATGAAAAAAAACCTATGGTGTTTAGAAATGAAATATTTGGGAGATGATTAGGATTAAATAAATTCACCCCAGTGAAGTCCCCATGATTGGATACAGGTGACTTTATAAAGGGAGGGGAGTGGAGATTTCGGAGGATACCCATCCTTACACTTGTGGTTCTCGCCATGTGAAGCTCTGCCCTGGCTCGGGACTCTGCAGCAAGAAGACCATCCTCAGCTGCTGCCCTTGCCCCTGATGTAGACCTAGGAAACAAACCTCTCCTCTTTATACTCCTCCACTCTGGTGCTGTGTTATTAGCGACAGGGACTGGATTAATAGAATGGGAATGCTCTGTTTTAATCAGATCACAGATTCATCTTTTGTGGGCACATTCAAGTATAAAGTGACCACTTTACTGCTCAGGGCCTGGGAGTTGCAGAGGAAGGTAACGTCATTTATATACTTTAAATGAATTTACATAAGCAGCAAAGGTTCAGTATGGTACTTGATAATGTCTTTTCCCTTGGTAAGTGCTTCAAACAGCAAACTCAACAGCAGCAATTAATGTATCCTTCAGAAGACACTCTGTAATCAATTAACTCATGACATTTGACTATTCAGCCTATTATTAATCCAAATTTAATATTCACCTCAAAACCAGTTTGCCATTATCAAATCCACTAAAATGTCCTACTGAAACAATTTTCCAAGGTGAAAAAAATACAAAGATTCAAGCTGGGGACATGTTGGCTTCTTAAGAGGGATTTTAAGATTGTAGATCTTTGTCTCTTCCCAGCAGCTCTCTGAATATGACCCCAGTTTCCTCATGTTAAAATAAGGGCCTTGCATAGTCTGGCTGGCTCTGCAGGTCTAAGGCTCCCGTGTCCAGGATCTGCCTATTTTTAGCCCAAGGCATCTTAGAAATGAGGCCAGAATTCCAAATGAGGTTCAAATTTGCAAAAACACTACTGGCCCAGGTACACAGTCTCAGAAAAAGACTCCAAAATGACTTAAAATTAACACATCATACCAAACTTTTTGTTTTATAAGTGAGAAAACTTAATTAAGGAGAAATTTCATGTTTTCTTCTGATTAACCTACTTATCTTTCAAAATTCAGTTCTGAGCTGGAGGTACACAGCTCAGTGGCAGAATGCATGCCTAGTCAATGGGAGGTCCTGGGTTCCATGCCCATCACTGCAGAGAGGAAGAAGAGGAAGAGGAAGAGGGAAGGAAGAGGAGGACGGGGGGGGGCGGGGAAAGAGAGAGGACCTGAGAGGAGAGACTGATTTAATTTAGCCATTCACCCAAAAGATACAGCTGACCACTCCCTACTGTCATCAACACCAAATATTCACTGTGTGTCAGTTATCTGCCAGTCCCTGTTCTAAGCACTTAGGATTCATGGTGCACAGTGGAGATGAAAATCCTTGCTCTCAAGTGGCTTATATTCTAGGTGGGGGGGGAGGGCTGGGGGCACTGCACTGTAAATGTAATAAGTAAATCCTGCTGTATGTGGCAGGGAGCCAGGACTAGAGGGAGACAGAAAAGGACCATGGGGATCAGGAACACCAAGAGTGGGAATGGCTGAGTTTGTGAGTGACTTATTTAGTTAGTTAGTTAGTTAGTTAGTTTTGAGTTTGAGATTTTTACCTAGTCTGATAGCTTCATAAAGAGGTGAAAGTTGATTAAAAAAAAAAAAAACTTATAGGAGATGGGGAAACGAGCCAGGGAGTATCTAGAAGAAGAAGAACGGCAGGGTCCCACCCTGTGAACATTCTCCACCAGTTCAGGTCACAGTGAGCAGGCTCTTGAGAGCTAAGGCTAGGGAAGCTGGTCACACAGAGCCCTTGGGGCTACCACAGAGGCTTCTACACTCCAGGGTTTGAGTAGAGCAGTGACATGATCCAACTTCTTCCCTGCAGGCCCACCTGCTCTGGTTGCTGTGTGGGGAATAGAACATGGAGGACAGGAAGAGAAGCTCTGAAAGCCGGTGGGGGCTGTTGCAGCCCCTCAGGTAAGAGGCCAGGACTGCTTGGACCCAGGGCGGTAGCGGAGGTCAGCTCTGTCCTGAAAACACAACAGGGTGAGCTAAGAGATGAGATGACACTAATGGGAAACATGAGTAAAGTGTTTCCTTGAGTTTTGTGAGCAAACAAATCAAACCCCACGACAGGGTTGTGGGAACTCCTGATTTATATCTGTCGGAAGTATAAGTGACAACCTACCACTTGAAACTGGCAATTTGAAGGGGGCGGGGTGTGGTCAGAGTCTTGTGATTCTGAGCTCTCAACTTGTAGTATCTGACACTATTTCCAGATAGAATTGGAGGACATTCAACTGCTGGTGTTCACTGCAGAACTGGTTGGTGTGTGGGGCTTCTCCCACATCTGATGTCTGAAGTACTGAGCGTCTGCATAAGAGGTAGTTGGTACTGAAAACCAGAGTGGGAAAGTGTTTTCGCCACACTGTGTAACACATTGCTGCAAACTTTGCAACTTAAAACAAATACACCCTTATTCTCTCACACTTTCCATGGGCCAGGAGTCTTTAGCTAGGTCGTCTGTTAAAAGTTTCACAAGGCTGCAACTAAGGTGCCAGGCTGTGTTTTCATCTGGAGGCCCCAGTGAGGAAAATCTGCTTCCAAGCTCATTCAGGATGCAGACAGCTGGTTTATTTGTGGTTGTAGGATAAAGGATCTAGCTGTTAGCTTGGAGCACCCTGCCATTCCCAGGGGTCACTCACAGTTCTTTGATGTCAACTCCTTCAACACTTCCACCCTCTTCATCAAGCTGTAAGGAAAGTCTTCAATGTAACATAAAGCAATCACAGGTGACACCGTATCACCTTTGCTTTATTCTATTAGTTAGAAGCAAGTCTCTGGATCTGCACACTTAAGTGCCTGAACACCAGGAAGTGGGACACATGCGGGATCACAGTGACCTGTATCATTAGAAGTGTGTGTGCCCCTCATCTCAAAAATTCTGTCTCCTGTTAGCTCTGGCATAGCATGGCTAGTGTGACAAAAGAACTTCATTTTCTTTTTAAATTTTTTTTTTAGTTGTTGACAGACCTTTATTTTATTTATTTTTTTATGCAGTGCTTAGAATCAAACCCTGTGCCTCACACATGCTGGGCAAGAGCGCTTCCACTGGGCCCCAGCCCCAGCCCCAGCCCTAAGAACTTCATTTTCAATTTAAAGAAAGCTAATGATCAATTTAACTTAAAAACCCATAGTAAACTCAGTGTCAGGAAAAAAAAAAATTTGTGTAAGTAAATGAGACTTCTTTTTCAACTGTAAATTTTATAAAATTAGATACAGATCAAATATCTCCACTGAAAACTCGGTGTTTAAAAAGTATGATTGATGTTAATTGTAAAGATATACACCAAGTTTCAAAGACAATACAAAACCCAGAAATCTCTTAAATAATTTCCAAAGTGATGTTGAAATGATAAGATATATTATTAAAAACAATTTTATCTGCTTGTACTTATTTTTGAAAAAAACGAGTTACCAGAGGATTTTAAGTTGCACACGTGGTTCAAATTCTATTGCTGAGCAAAAATAAAGAGGTGCTGAGCTTACACTTAGCAAGACACCAATGTCAGCTAATAGTGCAGGGAAACATCTGATTAATGATAGATGGGACACTGTGGAGGGCCTAGAGGGGTGCAGAGGGGCTCTCCAAGCACTGGGAAGGTCTCTGGAGAAGGCCAACCTGTTGCTGACACACCCAGCAGGACGCCCCGCGCAAGCCGCTGCTCCGCTGGCTCTTCACCCTGTGCCCGCTGTGAACGCGGCGTTGCTTGACCCTCGCGCAGCGCCGTAGGCCGCGGTGCACGCTGGGCGGCCGCGATGGCGGACTTGTCGGAGAGGACGCTGCAGGTGTCGGTGCTGGTGGTTTCGTCTCCGGAGTGCTCGTCGGCTGGCAGGCGAACCGGCTAAGGAGGCCTGGAGGAAGCAGAGGCTGCAGGACAAGCTGGCGACGACGCAGAAGAAGCTGGACCTGGCCTGAAGCAGCAGGTACGGTGGGGCCGGGCACACCCCGGGGTGGGCGAGGGGGCGCGGGGCGCCACGGCGCTTTCCTCCCAGCGACCCCAGTCCCTGGGAGCCGGCGTCCGACCCAAACGCTCCGCACCCGCGACCTCCCCGCGCCAAACCCCGCTCCAGCCCGCGCTAAACCCCGCGCGAAACCCCGCTCCAGCCCGCGCTGCGCCCGGCCGGGCCAGCCACGGAACCTCCCGACCGTCCACGACAGACCGCGTCCCCTGCCCTGACGGCCCCAGCCGCAGGGTCTGCAGCCCAGGGCCTCGCTGGAGCTGCCCTACCCGCGCCCGCTCCGCGCTTTCCGGGGTCCCTGTCCCTGGAGCCACCGCTCTTGGGGCCCAAGCCTCAGGAAGAGTCCTACTGTGTCAGGACTGCAGGACCTGGAGGGCGAGCAGGGACGTTAACTAGAGGACACACAAGTGATGTCAGCATGAAAGTTAACTTCAAAGCTAAACCAGTGGCAAAGGAGATGAACTCTCCCAAAGACTGTGAAAATGACCACTCTCAGTTTTTGGGGAGGCGTGACCTGCCTGGCACCTAGACTTGCTGCTCCAGGGTGTCAGGTTCAGCTTTCTGGAAAGCACTGCGAGGAGGTGTAGCCCATGTGCATGCGCCCAGGCTGGGTAGTGGAGTTCCAGAAACCTGCCCTATGTAATAATGAAACGTTGGGACAGAGATTGATAGATAGTAAAAGTACTTTGCTCATTGTTGCTTAATAGAAAAAATGATACACTTTAATGAGAAGTAATAGGGGAATGAATAACTTTTGATGGGATATAATACTACTATTACTAAACTTTTGTTAAATGTTAATGTGTTAGGGAAAATATTTGTGATCAAATGGCAAGTTAACAAAAACAAAACGGAATAAAAGGTATCTTAATGACGTTTTTCTATATATAGTACATGAAAACGATATAAAAGAAAACATGCTGAAATGGTATCTCTGTGGTGGAATGCTGGGAGTAGTGTTTTTTTCTCATTTTTAAGTACACCGAATGCCTATGCCTTTTTTTTTTTCCAGTACTGAGATTGAACCCAGGTGTGCCCTATCACTGAGCCACATCCCAGCTCTTTTATTATTTATTTGTTTTTGTGGTACTGGGGATAAGTCTGGGGCCTTGTGCATGCTAGGCATGTAAGTGCTCCACCACTGAGCCACATCCCTAGCCCTTTTTATTTTTTATTGTGACACAGAGTCTGGCTAAATTGTTGAGGCTGGCCTTGAACTTGTGATCCTCCTGCCTTAGCCTCCATAGTAGCTTGGATTATAGGTGTGTGCCATTTCATCCCAGGTCTATTACCTTTCGAGAAAAAAAAGTAAATAGCAATTAATAGGTTCATTTTTTTTTTAAGATTCTTTATCAGTTTGCAAATTTTATTTTGTAAAAAGGATCTATTGCCAAGATTTTTACTCTAAATAAAATTATTTATATCAGTTAAAAATAAGCCAGGCACGGTGATGCAGGCCTGTAATCCCAGCAGCTCTGGAGGCTGAAGCAGGAGTATGGTGAATTCAAAGCCAGCCTCAGCAAAAATGAGGTGCTGTACAACTCAGTGAGACTGTCTCTAAATAAAATACAAAATAGGGCTGGGGTCATGTGCCCCTGAGTTCAATCCCTGGTACCTAAAAAGAATTTTAAAAAATAAATTTTAAAATGTACCAAAGAATTTGGCACATAAATATTTAAGTGACTTTGTATTGGAATCACAGTGGTACAGCAAAAGCAAAATTGTCTCCTGGTAGAAATGAAAAATAAAACTTGATGGAGTATTGACTTACTTACTGGTAATTTACTGTGGTTCTGCACTTAATTTTAAATTTAGTAGGACATTAAGAGAACCAGGAAATTTTTCAAAAGTAAACTATAAAAGCAGTTAGTAAAGCAAAAATAAAAGATGATTACAAAATTATTCAACTTGGGGACAAATTGATTCAGGAACCACTTGATACCTTGAATATCTGGAAAGGATGTTTTAATAGTATTAGCTCATTCTTTCTTGTATCCACAAAAGAGACCTGAAAAGAAAGTGGACGGACGGGGCTGGGGATGTGGCTCAAGCGCTAATGTGCTCACCTGGGTTCGATCCTCAGCACCACATAAAAATAAAATAAAGATGTTGTGTCCACCGAAAAGTAAAAAATAAATATTAAAAAAATTTTTTTTCTCTCTCTCTCTCTCAAAAAAAAAAAAAAAAAGAAAGTGGAATAAATTTCCAGCATGGTATCCATGGGACAAGGAATCAGCTTCCTATTTGGGTTACTGAGTGTATGAATTTTGTAAATAACTCAGGTGGATGCCAAATAATAAGGACAGAGAAGAAGCTAGTGGAATTTACTTTTTTATCTACTTTATCTTTTGCACATAATCTGCAAGAAAAGAAACCAAAGAAAGATGTGCCTTTTTGGAGGGTACATTGACAAAGATGCAAGTAGTCTTTAGTAACACAGGAAGTCAAGACAAAGTCATGTAACATTCGATGCAATGAATACTATTTGGTAATAAGGAATAAACTTATGATACAACAGTGTGGAAGCATAACATTACATGGTTCATGTAGACAAGAGTTCATACTGTACAAGTTCATTTATGTAAAAGTTCAAGAGCAGGCAAAATTTAGGGTGGACAAAAATCAACACAAGTTTGTCTCAGGAGGAATGGGATGGAATTTACTAGAAAGGACATTGGAGTTCTTCTATGAGGTTTCAGTTATAAACACACATGTTTGTCAAAATGCAGCAGATATACCTTTTAGGTTTGTGCATGTCTTTGTATGTTTTGCATCAAATATTCAGCTCTCTTAGTGGTACCTATAGCACATTATTTAGGGGGCAGTGTATTGGTGACTGCGGTTGACTTCGAAATGCATAAAAATAAAGTGGGTTGATGGATAGATAGATTAAATAAGTAGGGTAAAATGTGAACAGTAGAATCGAGGTAGTGGCATATAGGTATTTGGTATAAAATTCTTTTGACTTTATTGTATGCCTAAAAGTGTTTATTTCATAAGGGGAGAAAAGTAAATAGACATAACTGAAATGTAAGAATCATAACTTAATATGATGTTTTAAACTGTCTCCGTTTGCCGTAGGTTGATAGTCTGCTTTCTGAGAGCTGATTGAAAGAAGCTCTAGAACCTAATAAAAGTCGAGATATTTACCAAAGGTAAAGTATGCTCAATTATTGGGTTTTCTCGGGACTAAGCTTATATCTCAATGAGTTTGATTTAAGGCACAGAAGTTGTTTGAGACTTTCTTGCCCTCTTTCCCTTCCTTTCTTGCTTTTTCTTTTTATTTATCTATGTTTCACCCGAAAGACAAAATAATAATGGTAGATAATATTGAGGTAACAGTGAATAAGATTTTCTAAAATGTACTTTTAAATATTTCCTATCATTATCTAAATCTACCTGGTCTTAATTTGAAGTGATAAGATCAAATAAAGAATAGTAAATATTAAAAAGAAGCACCCTTCATTTATTTTATACCCTGTATGTGCCGGGCGTTATAGTCTGTACTCCTCAAACTTTTTCTTAAATTTTTTCAATAATACCATAAGGTACTTATTAACATAAATAAGAAAATCAAGGCTCACAGCAGTTAGTTAATGCATCTAGCATTACTTGGCTTTAAGACACTAAAGTTGGGAGCCTATGAAAATGTTTTAAGGTGGCTAAGAAATGCAGAATTCCTGAAGCAAGGGAGAGCACTTGAGAACCTCAGAGGTGCAGGGTTTAGTCCATTACAACCAAATGGAAGGATTGCAGGGTGATGTCATGAAGGTCTAGAAGGAACCAGCTACACCTAGTAGTTGTGGGCTTGTTGCTATTGTGCAGCAACTAAAATCTGCTCAGAATGCACTGTGGTGTCTCACGCAGAATCACCCTAGGCCCTTGGCTCATGTAGCCCAGAAATGATCAGAAATCTTGCTAGAAGCAATTTGTCTTTGCTTGGGATAATGACCTTTAATTTTCTTGAAAAGATACTGTGTTCTCTATATGAGTAAGTAGTTTCTGGTTTTAATCCCTGGGAAATTTTAACATTAAATAGACATAACGAACTAAACTGAACTAGACTGCTAACACTTTTGCATTAAGTTCAGAACATCAGAACATCATTAAGTAAATCTGCAAATTTGGGGGTATTTGAAGAGTTTATAGCATTCAGAAGAACATGAGAAGGGGCACCAGGAGATAAATAGTAAATACTTAAGTAATAAGACCATGGGGAAGAAAAGAAAAGAGCATGAGATTCATTCTATTAACTTAAACTATTTATTAGAAGTATTTGGAAAAGTGTTACTTAAGCCAGCAATTCAAAATGCCTAAAGGCAAAGTAAAATATAAATAATTTTTAAAATGTCAAATGGAATTTAATTTACCATTTATTGGCAGGATTGATTGTTTAAGGAATTATTTCAAATTAAGTTAATCAATAATAGTGAAGAAAATAATAAAAGAAATCGTGCTTGCTTTGCTAGATTTAAAAACAAAATAATATATACAGACTATATTTGAAGCCCTGGGGAAAGCTAAGTTTTGAATTTTCTTTTAAAAAATATTAAGCGTTGGGGCTGGGGATGTGGCTCAAGCGGTAGCATGCTCGCCTGGCATGCCTGGTGCGCTGGGTTGGATACTCAACACCACATAAAAATAAAATAAAGATGTTGTGTCCACCAAAAACTAAAAAATAAATATTAAAAATTCATTCTCTCTCTCTCTCTCTCCCTCTCCCCCCCCCTCTCTCTCTCTCAAAATAAAAAATATTAAGTGTTTATGGGGAGAAGAGATTGAACCCAGGCCCCTTTGCCACATGGTCACATCCCTCGTCCTTTTTATTTTTTTCTTCTGTGACAAGGTCTTGTTAAGTTGCCCTGGCTGGCCTCAGACTTTCAATCCTCCTCCTCAGCCTCTAGAGTTGCTGGGATTGTAGATGTGTGACACTCTGCCTGGCAATAATAAGTATTTTTAAGCCATAGTTAGCTTGTGAATAAAATGATCCCTTCACAGTCCCTTAAAAATTCACACTGATGTTTGCAAGTCTGAAAATGTCATTTTGCCCTTATGTTTGATTAATAGTTAGCTGGTTATAGAATTTAAAATAATTGCTACTAAAACTTTTGAAGGCATTGTTGAGTTTTCATTGCATGCAGTGATGCTGGTAAGTCCAATTATCGTTCCTTAATAATTAGCCTGTTGACTTTTAGCCTTGGTGTTTTGAAATTTTAGCACAATATATTTTGGCATTGTTTTTATCTGTTTAGCACCAAGTGGATAGTTTCACTTTGAAAACTCATATATTTCTCATGAGTTCTGGGAAATTTTATTTTACTAAAGATCACTTCTTTACTTCCATTTATTTATTTTTTCTGAAACATCTTTGAGTCGGGTATTGAATATCTTGGATAGATTGTCTAGGTTTCTAAACCTCTCATGAATACTTTTGTTGCTTGTCTTTTTCTTATGCCTGGGAGTTTCTCTTGACTTTTTTTTTTTCCCTCCTAAATGGAATTCTAATTGAGGATTGGGTAACAAATACTGACAGTATTTTGTGTAGCAGCCACAATTAATTCCATCAGACATTCCAAATAAAACACTAACAAAAATTTTTATAACTTCTATGAATGCTTTATTTTACTGATCATGTTGTTCATTTGCTAGTGTTTTTTCTTGTTTTCAGTCTTTTTTTTTATACTATCATATTCCTGCTTTCAGATTTTCTCCTTCCATGCTTAGGTTTGTTTTTAAGTTTTCTTCTGTTCTTTGAATTGTCTTTGCTTCCTTGTTGCTCGGATTCCTATTTATTTATTTATTAATTTTACATTTTATCCTTATGTTGATGGTTTTCTTTATTTAGTCTGGTGGCCCTTTGCTATTCATTTTTATTTGAGAATGTGAGCCTGGGTTGATTATTCTAGAGCCCTTTCTCGGGTTCTTCCACTGTGGCATATCTTGGTGTCTTTCCTGTTAGCACCATATGCTGAATGCAAATCAAGTTCTTTGCAGGTGGACAGGGCTCATCATGGGGTCAGGAACCAGCCTTTAGTCTGAGGAGCCTTCAGTGCAGGAATAGGTGTGCTGGAAAGTTCTTTTGTAATTATGATTCTCCCCAAATCATTTTATTATTATTATTATTATTATTATTATTATTATTATTATTATTATTATTATTATATTTAAGAAGAATCTTCTGGTTCAGTGGGAAAACAGAAGGTGAGATAAGAGAAGAGAGCTAACAGGCTCAGGATTTCTGCCTGTGTGACACTTGATAAGAGTGTCACTTGATAAAAGAACATGCTTCTGTTTTTTCCATGCAGCAGAAATTTGTTGCCCTCTCTTGCTGGCCCATGATCCTTTCCCATTCTTTGCTGTTTGGGGTTATTACCTTCGAAAACACTTTAGTCATTTTTTGTTCTGTTTCAGGAGGCAGCGAAGATGGGTGTGTGCTTAGTTTTTATCCTGAACCAGGAATCTTAAGTATCTGGGCTGTTTGAGGATTTGATAATTTTATAGATATGAAAGAGATAATTATAATTATTTTCTTGGATTGTGTATTATAAAAAAATCATTTTGCACTCTGGCTCTCAAGTGAGATTTCTGAGTTCTTTCATTCAACAGGACATCTGTCAAAATAAGCAGCTTTACTAAATCTCATCTGACAAAACTCTGCTGCTGGATTCTCCAGGGTGGGTCAGTGGCTCCTGATGTCCCAAGACCAGCAGTTGGTGAAATTCTGTCTCTTCTGCCAGCCTCAGCTTGTTGATGATGTCTGTCCTCAGAATTGCAAAGTCCTTAGGGGGCAGTATTTAAGAGCAGGAAGGGGAGGGGGTTTCTTAATGCCTTGCTATAGAGGCTGGGGGCAGGGGGCATCCTGAGCATGCTCTTTTATGTTCTGTTGGCCAGCCCAGGTGTCCCCCCACCACCTGCAGTGGAGGCTGAGAACAGAGGGCAGGTCACAGGATAGAGGAAGCCAGAGGAGGGTTTGGGGCAGGCACCTGGCAGGGTGAACCAGTTTCATGTTGCCATTTCTCTTTTTCTGCCCATTTCACAAAGGATTTTTGACTCCTACCCCTTTTCCCTTTTATGTTACTTTATGTCATTTCACTCACATCTGTAAGAGAAAAACAGCTCCAATAACACAGAAGTCACTTTCTTCAGAGAGTGAGAGAAAAGCCAGGGCTCCGAATACTAAAAAAAAGATTTGATTTTTGAAAACTCCTCTGGGTGCCACAGCACGCACCTGTGATCTCAGTGTCTTAGGAGGCTGAGGCAGGAGGATCATGAGTTCAGAGGCAGCCTGAGCAACTTAGTGAGTCTCCAAGCAACTCAGGGACACCCTGTCTCTAAATAAAATGCAGAAAAGGGCTGGGGATGTAGCTCTGTGGTTCAGTGCTCCTGGATTCAATCCTTAGTATTAAGAAAAAGAAGGAAAACTCCGCTATCATCAGTTGTACCCCATTTTTGGTCATTTTTTGTATCTCTTCTCTGGGTGTCTGAGACTTAAACTGAGTTATATGAGCTGTCTCTGTAGCCCAAAGCATTGCACCTGTCCCGAGAGCCTGTTCAAAAGGGGTGTGCAGTGGCAGTGGCAGTGGCAGGAAGAGGCAGCCACTGCCACTGCCACTAGTCTGCATGCCCACTCGGAGTCCGGGTGCCTACCTGCCCTCCCTGCTGCCCTCCCAGGGACCCACTGTGGTTCTTTTTAGAACCTTACTTTCTCTGCCTGGAGTCGGGCTTGTTGGGAGACTTACACAGCTGTGGTGGGGGTCAGTTGTGTCTCATGTCCAGTTCCTTGGCCTTGGCAACTGTAGAGCTGGGGAGGCGTCTTAGAACCCAGAGCCCCTCCTCATTTTAGACTCAGGAGACTGAGGCCCCAGGTCCCTGACATTTCTGAGCCTGGTTTTCCTGCCCAGGGCCTTGGAGCGCCCCTTGGATCATCTAAAGCAATGGGTACAAAGGTTTTTACATGTGGATTTTTAAACATTATTTTTAACAGTAGCCAATGGCCTTGCCTGCTTAGTGATTGAATGATTTTTTTTAATAGCTTTCTAATTGTGACAACAGAAAAATCGTTATATTTTCTTTCTTTTTTAAAAATTTAGATGTATCCAGTTAACATAGGCAATAGATGAGAATAAAAATGTTCTTCAAAAGCTAAGAAAAGTAAGTATTATGTGAATCATATTAGAAAAAAAACTTTTTATATAAATATTTTCACTAAGAGGAATGAATTGGAGTCGGTAAGTTCCTGGGTTTGCATTAGAAATAAAGCCCAACCCAGAGGTGCTGAGTGGGGGCATGGTCTCCCAGGTGTGCTTCAGAGCAGAAGAGAACCTCCAGCCCTGCTGAGCTCTTCAGCATTAAGGACCCAGAAACCCAGACACTGCCTTTCAAATGTGTGCATTGTATAATTTAGATGAGGTGCAATTTGGAGCCATTTTGATTTTAATCCCACTGTGGGTAGAGTCTAGCCCCGGGTGAGTGGAAGGAAGTCTGGTCTCAGTGGTGGCTCTCACAGCAATGACTGCCAGATTGGAGGAGCCAGCTTTACCCTTGGCCATCCCTTCAGGAGTTTTTTTTTTTTTTCCTATGGGCCTGAGTTTCATCTACGTGTCTAGGGCTAGAGGCTCATGGAGCAAGTGGAAGTCACCTGAAAGTGTCCCCTGCCTGTGTCTGAATCCTTGTTACTGCATCTGAGTATCTCTTCTGCATATCTGCAGTAACACAGAACTTTTCAATGCAGGAGGCAGGCTCGCCCCGAGTTTGAAAACTTAGTTAACCCACAGATGGGAAAACAGCCTTCAAAGGTGAAGAAACAATGTCTCTGTCAGTAAGCAGCAGAACCTGGGACCAGCCCTCTCCTTTCTGACTCTGGAGCCAATATCCTGTCAGACCCTGTCCCCTACTTGACTCTAGAGTGTCTGCAGTGCTCAGCAAGAAACAAAACGAAAACAAAACCATGTGGTTTTGTGTTTTCATTTGGCTTGCATTCCAACTCAATTACTTAACTACATTTCTTGTAACTCTAATGTATTTCCCTAAGGTAAGTATAATCTCACACTAGTCTTTATTTTGTCCTACAGCACTTACTGTGGTTTTTATTGTTATTTTTTTAAGATGAATGTAATTAGGAAACTAAAATTCATTTCTCAATGAAATATTCTCTCCTAGGCGGATGAGTCTGCACCCGTCGGGAACTATAATCAGAGAAAGGAGGAGGAGCAGAATTTCTGGACAAGCTCACTCAACAGCTGCAGGCGCTTGCTGTGACCACAAGCAGAGAACATAGAACTGAGTATGCCATCTTCTTGCCTTCATTCCTTTCTTTCAGATATTATGTTGCTATCATTTTTACATTTGATTCTGAAATAAATATATGCTATAACAGCATAGATATGAAGAAATGACCACAATGGTCTGAATAATGAGCAGTTATTGTGCATGATAGGACATGTCAAATCCCAAGAGAGATGTAAAGATGTGCACGTCCTAGTCTTTGTCCTCAGATTACTCAAGATGTAGTTGGGAAAGCAAAACAGAGGTGCGAGAAGCTACGTAAACAAGTGTTAAATAACTAGGATGACGCCCTGAGTGTCAGTGTTGATGGGTAAGGAAAATGACTTGCAGTGTCTACTGACAGGGTCCCCTGTCTTTTTTTTTTTTTTTTTTTTTAATAATATTTATTTTTTAGTTCTCGGCAGACACAACATCTTTGTTGGTATGTGGTGCTGAGGATCGAACCTGGGCCGAACGCATGCTAGGCGAGCGCGATACCGCTTGAGCCACATCCCCAGGCCAGGGTCCCCTTTCTTATAAATGTTTTTTAAAAATTTGAAGTAGACACATAATTGTTTTTCTGCTGGAGAGAATGTTAATAATCTCTCTTACAAATTACAAAAGACTTGTAGGTATAAACAAACCCAATTTGTAGGGAGCAATAAAATATCAATTATTTAGACCCTTCAAATGCTGTTCCCCAGCTTTTTACACTGTGGGAAAAATGCTAAGAATATTGACTCGAAGATTCTAGAATTTTCACTGAATTCTAGCATTAAGAATGTCAGAATAGTGATATTTTACTTAACTTTTCCACCACAAACAACTATAAAAATCTGTGCAAATAAATAATATGCATTCTTTTCAAATGAAAATATAACATTAGTCAAAATGAGCCATATAGGACCAGAGAGCAATTTTCAATAAATTTCAAAGAATAGAAATTGTATATATTTTTTGATCTCTTAGAATTTTATTAAAGCTCAGTGACAGAAAAATAACTAGATATCATTAAAAGTCTGCAAATTAAGTTACATACTTTATCTGTATGATGCATTAATTCAAGAAAGTGTTGCACTGGAAATTGGAAAATATTTCAAATGATAAAAATGTATGACTCTGGGGCTGGGTTGTGGCTCAGCGATAGAGTGCTTGCCTAGCACGTGTGAGACGCTGGGTTTGAGCCTCAGCACCACATAATACCTTTATTTATTATGTCCAACTACAACTAAAAAAATATTTTAAAAAGTATGTATAACTCATGGGTTGCAGCCAAAGTAGTGCTTAGAAAGGAATTCATAGCTTCAATGAATAATTTTAAAAGATACCAAAAATCAATTATTGAAGCTGTTAACTTAAGAAGCCAGAAAAAGAATAAGGTAAACCCAAGGGAAAGGAAAAAATACAATGGGAACAGAAAACAGTGACATCAACAGATAAACAGTGGTGCAATCAGCAAAGCCAAACATTGACTTTTCTGTAAATATTAATCAAACTGATAAATTCTTAGCAACACTGATTAAGAGGAAAGAAATACAATAGTGATGAAGATAAATGGCTCTAGGTATATCCAGATACTCCAGTATACATTCAAGAGCTCTACCACTGAGCCACCGCCTCAGCCCTCATCCTAACTGGCTCTGATGGGAAGCTCACTGCAGGCAGACATTGTTCTAAACACTTTACGGATTGTCACTCACCTGATCCTCATGATAGCCTTAGGAGTCAGGTTCTGTTGTTATCTCAACTTTATTTATGAGAAAGGGAGAGCTTACAAGAAGGTCACCCACGGAAGAGAGAGAGCCAGAATCAAAACCCCCACTTGTGTTTCAAGCACTGTGTGAGAGCGCTCAAGCAGCTGAGCACTCCTGAATGGGGGACCCAGGCCGTGGGTGGGGTGCTCTTGTAGCCCAGGCCTCGCTCATATCAGCCGGTTCCTTGTCCACCCTCAGTCCTTCAGGTCACGTGTGCTCAGCACGGTTGTGGGAACCATTAGTTGTACTTTCCTTTCATTGCTTTTTTTTTTTTTTTTTTGGCCAGCTCCAAAAATGGAACAGTTCTTCAAGGTACAGAGGTTCTGCTCCAACTGGGTTTGTATTCGCATGTTTTTTCAAGAGATCTCATAAATGCTTTTTGTAGAACTGATGTGCTTACTGACAAAGAGGAAGATGAGGATTCTTCTGAGGAAGATGAAGAAGATGAAGATGATGACGAAATGGAAGAAAGTGGTGGAGAAGAAGAAGAATCAGCAGAGGAAGAGGAAGAGGAACAAGAAAATGAATCTCCTAAACAAACAAGTAGATTGGAGATTTTACTGCTCAGCAAGTTGGGGACCTTACATTTAAGGTAAGTAGAGAAGACGGGGACCTAGTGTAAGGAGAATGTTTCTAAAGGCTCAGTCTGTTTAAATAAGGGATTATGATTTACAAGCAGTAGTTATGTGAGAGTCTATTATTAACGTTACCTGTTCTAAAGATGTGGCTTTAGTGTTGATAAATCTTAACAAGGGGTAAAATTTTATAATTAGTTTCTGAATGTCATATGTACCAAGTTATTCAGGTGGGTTAGGCAGTGTTCTAGCTGAGGTAGGGGGAGCACTATCACACTTCTTCCTGTTGGCTTAGACTTGAAGGGGCGCACGTCCATTCTAGGCCTGTGCATACATAAGTGGCAGGTGGGATAGAAAAGTGAAGTTGTGGGGTTTTGTTTGTTTATGCAGAGCAGGGATCAGACCTGGCCTAGCCGGGCAGGTGATCTACCCCTGAGCTACAGCCTCAGCCATGCAGGTGTGGTTTGTAAAGGATTTGAGACAGTTTTCTGCTAGTGAAATGATTCAAAGAAATTTTTATTGAATATATAAATCTTGATCTTTTGTTCAAAATGTGACACTCATTAATAGTAAAATATGCAAGAATATTGTACAAGTAATATCTTTATTGTTTTTTGTTTGGTTTGGTACCAGGGATTGAACTTGGGAGTGCTTTACCACTGAGCTACGTCCCCACCCCTTTTTATTTTTACTTTGAGACAGGACCCCTTGCTAAGTTGCTTAGAACCTTGCCAAGTTGCTGAGGCTGGCCCCAAACTTGTAGTCCTCCTGCCTCAGACTCCCAAGTCACTGAAATTACAGGCATGTGCTACTGCACTGAGCTAATACATTTTAATTCATAGGTTTTTATTTAACTTTTCCTGGAAAAATGCCACCAATACTAAATAATAATGTATATTCTAAGAAAGTCTTTGCTTTTACATGTCTTCAGTAGTGGAAATTACTGTTTTTCAAGGATGGATTATATTTCGTACATGAACAAGTATTGTTTTCAATGGACAAGTATTGTTGAAAACATGGATTAGGTAGGTAGGAACATTGGGTAAACTATTTTTGTTTCAAAATAGGGCTTAACTTAATAGAATCATTTTTCTTCAGGGATTTATATGATACTCCTGGAAGAAATTTTCCAAAGAGAGACTTACAAATTCAAAAATATTTTCTGCAATAATCAAATTGCTAGAATAAGTACGGGTCCTCATAAATGCTTGTGGAAATGGTCCCCATTTGCATGTAGAATTTGAATGTGTGTTGAGCAACCCAAAGGAATGATTCATTTATGGTCACAAAGGTATTGGGGTATGGCAGTAGGGAAGCATTTGATAAAAATTAGGATAAATATTGAATTAAGGAAATATTTCCTTTTTTCAGTGTATATTTTAAAGCATTAGTAATGAAATGCTACTCATGACTAGTGAGGTTCATTTTTAAATTTGTACTTTGTTTTGCGTTAAGAAAGGAGAAATTCTTCTTGTAATTGAGAAGAAGCCTGCTGGTTGGTGGATAGCTAAGGACAGCAAAGGAAACGAAGGTCTGATTCCCAGAACCTACCTGGAGGTGAGTCTTTGTTGTCTATGCTTTCTCCTTCAGATAGATCTCATTTTCAGTTAAACATTAAGCTATATTCTTGGATCAGTTGACTAGAGAATGACTTGAAATTTAAATTTAGTTTTACAGAGACAGGGCGTGGGGAGGACATTGCGTATTGAGGTCCTGGGGGCCTGTGAAGAGCTTGGGTGAAAGTGAGCCCCGGAGCATTCTCAGCAGGAGGTGGCTGTGTGAGCTGGTGGTTTTATAACAACTAAGGGGCATTTATTATCATAAAACATGGCCACTGTCCACTTGGTGTTTACTTCCACAAATACATGACCCCCTTACCAAGATATCAGCATACTGTCCATGCCTGCTTTGTCCTGAGTCACAGCACATGCTGCGTGGTGCAGACACCTGTCTGGATGAGCTCTGTCGGATGGAAATAAGAAAACCCACACACGGGATTCCAAGTCTTCCAGTGACCACACTGAGTTCCTGACGGGGGGGCGGGGTTATTCTCTGACACCACGGGTGTCATTTTCCATATCAGCTCCGTAGCACCAGCCAGTGTCCAGCAACTCAGTTGGATTCTGGCCTTAACTCCTGGATTTAGCACAGGTGTCACACAGTAAGGGCACAGTCCTACTAGACTGCCCTCTGTTCAGATGCCAGTCACATGTCCCAGCAGCCACTTGTACTTCTGACTGATTGGCCAAAAATTCAGAAGTCTCCTCTCCTTCTGCAGGGGTCTGATGATTCCCTAGGGTGACTCACAGAATTTGGGAGAACACTTTCCTGTCTGTCCTCTGTATCTGAGGATACAGAGCAAAAATATCTTAAAACAGTTGCATCTATATTGAACATGTACATTTCTTTTTCTTGTCATTATTTTATAATAAACTATACAATATAATAATCATTTATTTGGCATTTACATTGTGTTAGAGATCATAGGTATTTTGTATATGATATAAGGTATGTGGGAAGATGTGTACAGGTCATATGCAAATACTGTATCATTTTATATAAGTGACTAGAGCATCCTTAGGTTTAGTATCCATGGGGATTCCTGGGACCAATCCCCTGAGGATACTGCGGGACAACTATACTTGGATGTACCAGTTTATTATAAAGGATGCAACTCAGGAACACCAGTGAAGAGGACGCACAGGGCAAGATGTTGAGGTGGGGCATGCAGGAGCTAAGCATGCTGTTCCCCAAAGCCTTTGTGTATTCACCCACCTGCAAGATACCCAAGCCCCAGCCTCCCTGGGGTTTCTATGGAATTTTGTTTATTCTCATTAACTAAATCACTGACCATTGGTGATGAATTTAGTCTCTAGCTCCTCCATCCTCCCTAAAGTTTGGAAGGAAGAGCTGAAGGTTCCAACCTCTAATCCCTTCCTGAAGCTTTCTAGGGGTCCTCTAGAGGCACCTCACTAGCCTGCACACTAGAATGGTTGAACTTCTTAGGAATAAGAAAACTTCTTATGGATAAGAATTCAGGAAATTCCAAGAGTTTTAGGAATTCTTTGCCAGCAAAAGACACAAATATATATTTTCATTACACTCATTAAGAAGTAAACAAATAGGGGGAATTATTTTTAATATTTTATATTGTCTAATATATCAAAAATATCGTTTCAACACATGATCTATATTTGGACATTGAGTTACTTGTTTTATATTAGGTTCAAAATCCAGTGTGTGTTTACGTGGACAGCACATCTCAACCTGTGCTAATGTGAAGAGCTCAGTAGCCACGGGTGGCGAAGGGCTATGCACCACGCAGGACAGGTCTAGGTCGTCCTTTGGAAGGCAGCAAGCATTTCAGCTCGTGGTGACATTTATTCAGGGTGTTTGCAACCTATAATCACCGTCAATTATGCCACAAAGAACCTAAAATTAGCTTCTATGAATTACCAAAAAGTCTCCCCAAAGCAGCTCACCTGAGGTAGCTGTGTCTTCTCCCACGCATGGAAGGAGTGTGGAGATGGCTTTCTGGTGCTGGTTCAGGCCCCACCTGGAACTCCATAGCTCCAAGTGAGGCAGCTCTTCCTGGGTTACCTCTTTAGTTAAGTCAGTGGCCAAATCCTTTAATGATTCTGAGCAGCAAAAGGGAAAAGAGGAAAGAATCAAGAAATATGAGCTGCTATCTAAGGAGGTAAAAAGTTTTCTGGAAGTTAGAAAACTTCAGCCACGTCTCCAGGACCAGCATATTTAGTCCCCAGGCCACACCTAGCTGCAAGGGAGGCTGGCTGGCCAGATGGAGTCTCAGCAGGCTCCATGAGTCAGCAGTTCTGCTAGAGAGGAAGAGGTGGAGGGTGGCCACCTGCAGCCTGTTTGGATCAGTCTGCATGTACCTCTTTGTAGACTCTTGGTTGTTGCTCTTGGGTGAAATCCTACATGCTTGTCAGTGCTTCAAAGGGTTTACACCTTTATATCTTGATTTATTTTGCCAATTTTTTCTTGGCAAAATTATGGCCTCCAATGTCAAGAGGGCTTATTTCCCCGTGCATCTGCCGAGGCTGGCCAGTACCAGTCTTTCTTAGCCTTTGCCAATGTGATCAACAAAACAGCCTCATAGTTTTTATTTGTACTTGTGATACTCCGAATGAGGCTGAGCATCCTTTCATATGATTTACGACCATTTGCGTTTCTTCTTTGTGGATAACCAGTTCAGTTTCTTTGACCATTTTTCAAATGAATTTTTTAAAAAAATCTTTTTCTTGATTTATAAGAGCTTTTTATGAAATCAACCCTTAGAACTTGGTGTTAATGGTTTCTTTATTGACCTTCAGCTGCGTGTATTTTTTATTAGTGAAATCTGCTAGCATTTCCATTTATGATTATTTAAATTTTGGTATCGTAACTGCAAAGGGCTTTACCCCACCTTTATTTTCTCCTATCAAAGGTAATTCTTTTAATTTTTTTCATTTGAATAAATTCTACCTGGGATTTATTTTGGTGAATTTGCTGTTTACTTTAGTCTTTGTCATTGTTTCACATAGTGAAGTTATCAGTCATGGGTTGAAATTTTTTTCCCTGTCACATATAAATTCCCCTCTGTGCCTGAAAGTTTCTGAAAGTCGTAGCATTTTTATTGGTTGATTTTTGTGTTAGTTGGAAAGCACTTCCTGTTTCAACACTTTTCCAGCCCTGTGATAAAGAAGAGGAGCAGGTGACAAGTGAAGAGGGCAGTGAGGAGGACACCGGGGGGACGGAGGGTGAATCCGAAGCTAATCAGAGGTACAGAGCGCGGGAGAGCGAGCAGCTTCTGCCAAATTTTTATTTATTTTTACTATTAAAATATTGCAAGATTTTCTTGAAATGGAGTCAACTTATACCTAGAGAGCTTTTCATATTATTGTTGACCTAAAGGTCATGGCTACTTTAGTTTTGCAATTATTTTTAGTGCATTTAGTTCTAGCTTGGCCTCGCCTAGAGATTGTTTGGTCTTCAGAATCTACTGAGTGTTTGTACTTGTTCTCTGATTCGTGTGGTGAGAGGCAGAGGCTGCGCCTGCACTTACCTGCTCTTTCATTTCCCCAGAACTAATACTCGCCGCAGCGCTGTTCAAAAAGCTATCTCAGAGGTTGGTATCTGCTGTCTTATTAATAATACTTTATATTTGATGTCTTATAATATTTTTGGCAATGAAGACATTTGGGATGTCTTAAGTGTTCTATTACCTTTAGTTCTGGTTGAGTTCAGATTCAAACCAGGATGGAGACTCTTCGAGACTGCCTAGATCTACCCAGGCTCAGGTGTGGAAGGTGCAGGGCAGAAGGCTTCTCTTTCTGCCTTAGCAAGCCTGAGCTGCAACCAGCATTTCTCATTAGGGCTTCTGTACAAAAAGAGTAGATCATTTCATTCATGG
This sequence comes from Ictidomys tridecemlineatus, assembly GCF_052094955.1. Classification (NCBI taxonomy): domain Eukaryota; kingdom Metazoa; phylum Chordata; class Mammalia; order Rodentia; family Sciuridae; genus Ictidomys; species Ictidomys tridecemlineatus. Next base: position 254,389 of record NW_027522888.1, on the reverse strand, counting down.
TGTGATTTCAGAGCTCGAAATCTTTCTCATTGATCCTATTCAGATTATTTATCAATTTGGCAAAGGCTGGCATTAGATTTTAGTTATTATTTGAAAAGTCTGAAAAACCCAGAAAGGTAAGACACTATCTGTAATCCTGTCATTTAAAAAAAATGACATGACAAAATGAAAATTCTCCACCCCGTGAGTCATCACCATGAATGGTTCAGTTAGCATCTTCCTGACCTTCTACTGCTCTTCTAACTCCCAAGGAGATGCTAGTGGTATCATCTGCTGAAAGGCAGTGCAGTTGGGGTGGGGCTGGAGCAGGAGCATTACAGTCAGAATGTACTTGAAGCAGTGATCTAGAAACACAAAGCTCTGCGCCCAGCACTATGTGGGCCCCACATCCTTGTGAGAGTGCAGATCCAGTGATGGCCATGTCCTCTCAGGAATTGGGTCACGTTGCAGCACTTTCTCGACATGTGCACGTGGTGTTTTCCCGTTGGGTTGGGCTTGCTGTGGTGCTGAAGGGACACAGTGGGGAGGTGAGGAAGCATGGATGGAAGCGAGCAGACCTCTTTTGTTTGTCCTCTCCTCGGCAGATGAACACCGTGGATGTGTTAACCAGCATGGGGGCTATCCCCGCAGGCTTCAGGCCTTCCACACTCTCCCAGCTGTTGGAGGAAGGTACGGTGGCGCTCGGCCTCTGCAGCCATGCTTGGAGGCTAATTTTTCTCTGGTAGCTAAAACAAGTTGAGGAAGATGCCGAGTCTCACTTCTCTTTGGAGCACGTCCTTTCCTTGTCCCTCTTGTGACCATAAGCAAGGACTCCAGTTCTATGAGAGGACCATCTGTTTACATGTGTTGTGGACTCCAGCCCTTCCCTATTCTCTTTAATTGCCAGCCCTTTCCTGCTCTTTAGCCTGCCTGTCCTGCCTTCCCCTGCCACCACTGGGAGCAGCGCACCACAATGCCACCAGCCCATCCCGTCCCAGCACAGTGCCACCAGCCCATCCCGTCTCAGCACAGTGCCACCAGCCCATTCCGTCCCAGCACAGTGCCACCAGCCCATCCCGTCCCAGCGAGGAAGCCTCCCTTCCTCTGCTCCTCTTCACAGCAAGGGCTCTCCTGGAGAGTCTTCAGTGGGCTTTCTGATTCCTGTTCACCCTGGATTTCCCGCTACTTGGCAACTTTTGTCTAGAAGCTCATTTTGAAGGGGAGTCATGAGGGGCAGGCTGGCTCCTGGGTGCCTGAGCCATTAACTGCGGGTGGAAGGGCTGCTTCAAGGTTACTTCTGCTGGGAAGGTTCTTCCTGCCCCTTCCCATCCTGTAGTCTCAGGGTCCCTTCCACCTTGGCAGCGATGCCCGCTCTGGCAGCGCGGCTTCCCTCCCACCCTGTGAGCACATACACTAGTCTCATGTGCCTACTTCTCTGTTTCCCTCACTCAGCTGTGGTCAACAAGGATTCTCTGGCTCCATTTCCAGCTCCTAGCACAGCCCATGGCACAGGGCAGGGACTCAAATGATTTCTTTTTTTCTTTTTTTTTTTTTTTTTAAGAGAGAGTGAGAGAGGAGAGAGAGAGAGAATTTTTATATTTTATTTTTTTTAGTTCTCGGCGGACACAACATCTTTGTTGGTATGTGGTGCTGAGGATCGAACCCGGGCCGCACGCATGCCAGGCGAGCGCGCTACCACTTGAGCCACATCCCCAGCCCTCAAATGATTTCTTAAACAAAAAAGTGATTTTATAATAAATGTTCTTCATGATAAAGTATCGAAGAGAAGTATAAAAATTCTTAGGTATCTCCCATAGCCTGCGTGGGCAAGGGAATGGCTTCCCTCCAGAGGGATGGGCTGGCTGGGAATTAATACTTAAAAAAAGTACCACGAGATGACCTCAGAACACAGGAAAGCAGTTTCAGAGCAGGGGCATCAAAGGGCAAAGCTGACCAGATGGGTCTAGCTCCTAACAAAGAATGGAGCCCGCGCTTGCTTTATTTATATTGGAACACATCAAAGACTTTTGGTAGAAAATTCTTCACCAAAGCAGGATAGAAGTGGGGACAGGTAGGCTGCTCCATTCCTGACAGGTCATACCCATTTCCAGTGCTGCGCAGGACCTTTTGGCAGAGTGGAGGGGGAGTTCACTTGCATTGGGTGGTCTTGATAGCAGAAGTGCCACTATAAGTTCCCAAATACGAGACCTACCCCCTCGCTGGCTTCAGTGCTGAAAAGATCCTCGTGCATTTTGTGGATGGATTCCTGTACTTTTGTGTTAAGAAGTAAAACTAGGTTCTGGGGCCGGGCTCAGTGTAGAGCGCTTGCCTAGCACATGTGAGGCACTGGGTCCATCCTCAGCACCACGGAAGAGTATATAAATAAAATAAAGGTATTTTGTGCCTCTATAACTAAAAACATATATGTGAAGAAAGAAGCAGGGCTGGGACTGGGGCTGGGCTCAATGGCAGAGCACTTGCGTAGCATGTGTGAGGTACCAGGTTCCATCCTCAGCCCCACATATAAATAAATAAAAATAAAGTTACATCAACAACTAAAAAAATTTAAAAAAGAATCCAAACTAATGGTTATGTATTTTTTCTAAAATATATAAAAAATGTTACAGATTTCTGCATTTTATAGAAATATTTGAATAAATCATCTTCACTGTGAAGCATGTTGTTGGTCTAAACTCTTTAAGATCTTCCTTAAAACTATCTTAAAGTAGTCTTTTATCAGTTTTTATCTTAAAATTTTGAGCATGATCCTATCTTGGTTCATCTGTCTTGGAAAGCAAGTTGCTAGTAAGCCCCTTGGCATTTTGGAAATATCTGTTCCTAAATTTGTAGCATAATATCTTAGACTTTTGGTTTTGAATTTCATTCTTCTTTTTATAAGAAAATAAAGGAAAGCTGTTTTTTCAGGGAATCAGTTTCGAGCAAGTTACTTTCTGCAACCTGAGCTCACGGCATCACAGCTGTCCTTCAGAGATCTGATGTGGGACGCGAAGACAGGCACTGTGAGTACAGCCACAGCAGAGAAGCTGCAGCCTGGCTGCCGTTGTCCTGGGGCCAGCACATGAGTGACATATGGCTTTAAAGCAGTGATGTTTACATAGTCAAGGCAGCACCTAGACTTGGTCCCCTGACTCTGGTTTCTCTTAGCGGTTGTGCCCTCCTCCCAACGCCACAAAGGATGTAATACTGCGTCTCCCTGTTCATCATGCTTTACCTCAGTGTCTTCATCTGGGAACAGGGATGACAGTCGTCCTAACATCGAGCAGTTGTGAGAATTTATGAAGGCTTTGGCAGTGCCTGGCAGAGTATGAGAACGCAGTCATACTGTGGCCAGCACTGTGCTTTGGATAGGTGCCCCACGGCCCATGGGTCAAGGCTTGCTGCCAGCCTGGGGGCTATTGGGAAGTGGTAGGACCTGGAGCTGGGTCCTAGTGAGGGGAAGTTACATGGCTGAGCCACACCCATGAAGGGATTGTGGGACCCCAGCCCCTGCCTCTCTCCCATCTGCTTCCTGGCTGCTGCGAGGTGACACATCACGCCACCATGTGCTCCCCGCTCTGATTCCCTGCCTTGCCACTGGCCCCAAAACAGTGGAGTCAAGCGACCATGGACTGAGACCTCTGAGACCAAGAGCTAAGCAGACTTTGCTCTCTGCAAGCTGCTCATCTCAGATCTCTTGCAGTGGGAAGCTGCCAGCTCAGTCAGGAAGAGTGGAAGTGACATGATCTTAATTGAGTGGGAATGAAAAAGTCGGCAGAACTTCATGATCACACTTTTTGGGTACCACCAAGAAAAAAAGATTTTTGCTATGCCAGTATTTGAAGTAGAATATGCTCTTGATCTTTAATTCTACTTTATATCTGCCTGTAACAGATATAAACTGCATTAGAGTATGTCACTCCCTTCCCATTTACCTTGACTTTACCCCTCAGTGGTGGCCGGGGTGGTAGGAAGGGGGCTGCAGAACTTGGTGCCCCTAATCCTCTCACCCTGAGCATCAACTGGCGCCTTAGTAGGAGGTGCTGTATTGCAAGTGGGCAGAGGGGCTGCTTGGTGCACCAGTGCTGAGCAGATCACAGTTAATGCCGTGAACTTGTGCCCGGGAACTAAAAACCCAGCTCTCACTACTTAAATAAAAAGGTGACAGATTATTGATATTATCTTATCTTTTACAACAATATAAATTATTTAAATGAAAAGGCTTGTGATCATAAAGCAGAATGTAAAGTTTAGCTAATTGAAGCTGTTCTTTAAAAATAAAAATACAGAATGCCAGTTTATTTATTCACAATCTGACCTTTATCTGTGAAATAGATTTGAACAGTCAGACCAAACATGACATTCTATGTCAAAGCATCTAAGAGCCAAAGAGGAGGTAGCTGGGTGACATTCATGCCAGGTATCTTGGTTGTCATGCTAGGGTAACTGTCTTCAATTCCACACATCGTATGGGAATGGACCTGGAGACTAGAATACAGTGATTCAAGGGTCAGGTCATATATTTTACCTGCTAGTACTAGTAGTCTTTCATTGAAGTTTTTAAGTAGTTAAGAAAAAAATGCAAATATTTCAAATATAACTTTATGCAAAATTTACCTGAAATAACTGGGTTTGATTTTGAACAGACTATTGAAACTCTGTGTATGTATATCCATGTAAAAGTTTTCCTTTTTGTATTCTATGTATATCTTCTTAAGCTGTATTTTACAAATGATGCTTTGGAAATGGATTTATACTACTATTAATAGGTTTTTGTGTTTTTCTTTCAGATTAAGTCAAGGCCAAGTCGTGTTTCCTTGATCCTCACCCTGTGGAGCTGTAAGATGATTTCTCTCCCAGGAATGAGCATCCAGGTGCTCAGCAGACATGTTCGCCTCTGTCTGTTTGATGGCAGTAAGGTAAGCTCACTGAGTTGACCATCTCACATAGGGACATGCAGGCAGAGGCCCTCTGGGGAGGGGACTCCAGGGGGAGCAGGGTGGCCGCCAGTGTGGAATCCTGACGGGGAGTGTCTGGAAGGCAGGCAGTGTGAGAAGCAGTGCACGTCTGTCCTAAAAACAGCAAAGGGCACTGAAGGAGGTGACATGATGAGATTCATGTTCTGGAAAGATCTCTGGCTCCTCTCTGAAGAATAAATAGAAAAGGTAAGTTAAAGGGAGGAGAGAGCAGCCAGAGGGGACTCAAGTGGACCACTGGGGGCAGGGCCATGGCACAGCATGGCAGGCAGAGGACAATAGGCATCATCTTGAAGAAGCAAAATCTGGATCCAGCTTGCTTAGGATTGCTCCTGGTGCTGGCATTTGCACAACATGGGACCTTGACCTTGCTCTCAGGCTCCTCCTCTTGTACCTCCTGGGATCAATGTGAGCAAACTGGGTTAATATAAGTAAAGCAGGGAGAACAACACATGGAGCATAATAAGTGCAACCAAAAGAATGATGACTATTACATCTTGGGTAGAGATCAGGTGGGGGGAGATACAGGAGGCGGGAATCAACGGGATTGGTGGTGGGCTGAGTGTGGAGGGTGGAGGGAGAGCAGGTGTGGAGCGGGCAGTAGGTCTCAGACATCCACCCCTGGATAGACCATGGTCACACGCACACAGGTAGGGAGGCCTGGGAGAGGACTGGGTGTGGCGCTGCCCTGGTGGTTTTCTTCCACCTGAACTTGGAGTAAGGGTGACCACAGGGCTACTGTGCACAAAAGCACCACCGCAAACGCGCCAGGAGGTGTCAGCAGTGACCAAGAAGAGAGGACCTGCTGTACTCTCCTGTTCTCACATGAGAACCGAAAAGAAAAACTAGAATTTCACTTTAATAATAGAAAATATGGGATTCATTTTATATCCAGATCCTAGAAGCTCATTTATGAAATTAATTTTTATCAGAGTTTGAAATCGAGAAGTTTTACATCACATTTAATAGTTAGAAAAATGCATTATTTGCTCTTTGAAGGCTTCTTTAACAAATCTAGCCTATTACAAAAGGAAAGCTCTGTTGTCAAGCCTGGGCAGTGCCAATCCAGGACGTCCTCCCAGCACCCACCATCCTCACAGGGCAGGTGCACCCACACCTGCAGCGTCGGGGGGAGCCTCAAGCCTCTGGGTCTGCTGCCTGCTTTTCTTTTTTGTTTTATTTTCTAGGGCTGGGAGGGAGCCCGGCTTTGTTCTCTCTCCCTATTGTCCTCTGTTCTCTTTCCTCCTTCTTGCGTGTGGCTTATTCTTTTCTTAGAACTCCATTCTGAATTATCCGTGGTGTTGAGTGGTCTCTCTGATCTCTTCAAGGCATTCCATCTGTCCTTTTCTGTTTGTAAAAGGCCACTCTGACTTTTCCCCAGGAATGTGAAAGATCCTTCTTTAAGGCTCCCCTATAGAGGATCTTCTGCCCTTAACCTTATTGGGAGCAGAGGTTCTTACCCTCAACTGCATGCTGAAGTCGAGGAGGAGCTTGAGAACCACACTCCTGGGGCCCATTCCTGGAGGGTCTGATTTGACTGATTTGTGTGCATCCTGGTCATTGGGAGTTCAAAATTCTTCCTAGTTATTTTAATTATAGATGGACTTGGGATTGCCTGGTACAAAGAATAAACACCCCTCATGGGGGAGCTAGAAACATAGACATGGGCTCAAATTCTGGTCATTAACTGTGATTCTGGGAAAGTCCCTTAACATTTCCATACAAACAGAATAATATTTACCCTCTTAGATTTCCTGGGTGGATTAAATGAGACAAGTATGCAGAATGCTTAGGACAGAGGTTTCTGGCCCAACACTGTCAAAAAATTCTTCTCTGAACTTCGGGTCATTTTCTCTAATAATATCTATCCTCCATAAAGATGGAGGTCAGAGGACCTGGATCTGCAAGGCACATATGGATTCATCATCAGTAGCGAGGGGGTGGGAGCTGCCTCTGTGACCCCTTCTGTTCTTGGCCTGGTGGTGGGGATTCCTCTCTCTTTGGGATCCAAGTAATGTAAAAGATGATATTTATATTTAAATTGTAATTTCTAGAGTCAATGTTAAAATTTGTAAAAAGCCTTTGACTTGCCAATAATATCCCTCTGTCAAGATGTGAGATGAGGCCTAGAACAGAATAGCTAACCTATCCACAGGCCTCTGGTGGTTTGCAGATGTCTGAAAGTATTCAAATGCCTGTACATGCCACTGTCTATGAGAACTATAGGGATGCACATGCCCTGCTAGGTATGTTCATTCCTAAGGGGAAAAGATGGGGCCCAGCTATGCTCCACATAGATCCAAGTTCAGGCAGGTGTTTGGCAAGCATTAAGAAACGGCATCTGCTCATTAGATGAGCCAAGGTGAAGAGCAATGTCTACTAAAATATTAGGTTAGTGGAACCTGGAGCACACAATTTTAGAAGGGAAAGTAATAATGTCTACTTGAGTATGTAATCCCTTTTCCTCTTTTCTTGAGTATATATATTTCTGGAAAAGAATAGAAGACTTTATCGAAGTTAAGAGGCCAAAAAAAAAAAAAAAACAGAATCATAGTAAATCTTTGCCATTTGGGTTTCATTCATTCATCATTAAAAAAGTGGTCCTGCCTGGGACTGGCTTTGATTCTGCCCTTGTCTTGCCAACAGCCATCCTTACCCCACCCAGGATGGAGGTGTCCAAGGATGGCTTCCATCTGGTTATTGAACTGGAAGACCTGGGGCCACAGTTTGAGTTCCTCGTGGCCTACTGGAGGAGGGAGCCTGGTGCCAAGGTGAGTCGGGCTTTGCGGGGAGATGGCATAGCTCTCTGAGGGTGGGTGAGGAGAGCCAGGTCCTGCAGTGCTCACTGTCTGGGCAGCCTGAGAATGAGCAGCTCTGGGTGAAGCCTGTGGAGGGAGAAATGACTAGATGCTGACCATTCCTTGGGCCTCTTTAAAAAATAAAAATGCCAAGTCCACTTTGGTCTTGGTTGAGAACATTTTCAGGCAGATCTGCTGAAGTTTGGGGGACAGTCTCATGCCCCAAACTAAGCTAGATTGACCTGGAACATCTTTTGAATGGACTTTTCCCCTCTCTCATCAGCTGATCTCCTCAGCCAGTTAAGGGAAGCAGGCCAGGGTGTTCCAGATCAACTGGATGATTTCAAGAGCCTACGAGGCTGGTACAAGCCTCTTGAGGGTGTGGATCTTGGCAGGGAACAGAAGGGGGCAGCCAGCCAGGAGCTGGCTTATGAATAAGCCCATTTAATTAGGAGCAGGTAGGCCATGCAGAAAGCCCGGGAGGGAGCTGCCCCTCCCCGTGGGAAGGCTGCTGTAGTCCAGGTGAGTAGAGTCCAGCCCTCACAAAACAGCAGCAGCAGAAGGAGTGGGGCACCAATGGAAAGTGAGGGGACACTCAAATCCATGGAGCCCCTGTCCAAGCTGAGAGGGAGACAGGGCCTAGAGGCCCGCTCCCATCAGCACCAGGAAGTAATGGGCTTTCTCAGAGTATTAATATGGGCTCTCACAGAATCCCTGAGGAGAGGTGGCAGAGTCTCCTTTCTCCAGGGACCCCTACCTGTGGTGGCCTTGCTTCCTTCCGCTGAGTCCTCTTCCTGTGGCTCCCTGCCCAGCTTACTCCCAGGCCCTGCCCTTCATCACACCTTCCAACATATGCCTATGATGGTGCCTTCCCAGCCACTCAAGGCCTCTGAGCCTGAGGCCTCTCACAGTATCCTCTCCCCTTTATCCCTACTTCCAGATCTAGGTATTTAGTTTCCCAAGACCAAAGTCTTTGGAGAGGAATCCCATTGTTCATGCTCATCGGGCCAAGCTTAGTGGTTGCAGGGAGCTAGTTGGTCTCTGATAGGACCCTTCTCACACCAGAGGTATCCCAGATCACTTAGTGGTGTCTGAGGGCAGTGTATATGCCCTGCCACACACTCAATAGGGGCTTTAGGTTGGGAAGTGTCCCCTGGAAGGTGGGTGGGGGCAGGTAGGGCAGGCAATAATACCAGCCCTTATCCCCATGAGGTCAGAGCCAACTGATAGGACATGGCATTGCCAACCAGACAGGTGGAGTGGTGCTGGGGACAGGGTCAGCACCTGGCAGGAGGCAGCACACAGCTCCCTGATTCTTTGGGACAGAGTGGCTCCCCACCCTTGTAACTGGCAGGGCCAGTGCTGAAAGAGAAGTATGTGCCCTGAGTCACCTAGGCTCAGCCTACACAAGCCTCTGCAGGCTCAGATGCAGAGCACAGGCCCGGGGCAGGCGGTGGATGTGGAAAGGTGGACAGCGGAGTGCATAGACAGAGGGATGGATGGGCAAGTGGGGAGGCATGGCCCACCAGCTCTCTGATTTTATGCACTGATCTCTGTGGCAGTAGTGACCATGCCAAATCCTTGCCCAGTCAGATTTCCAAATTTCCAGTCTCTGCTCAAATATCATCCTTTCAGAAAGGTTTCTGCTAACCACATTGTCTAAACTAGTGCCTCCCTGTCACTCTCTAGCCCCTTGCCTTTTCTCTGCACAGCTTTTATGGCCACCTGACATGTATGTATATATTGTTGGTCTTCCCCACGAAAGCTCTACAACAGCAAAGACTTTGCCTCCTTCGTTATATGCTCTGTCCCTGTTCCTGGAACAGTGCCTGATACTTATTAGGTGCCTAATAAACGTGAGTGGATAAACGAGCAAGTGAGTGCAAACATGCGTGAGTAACAGGGAACATTCTGTATGTACCCCAGATAGGAAATTTCTGCAGTGTTCCCTTCCTGGCTCTCCTCAACCTTTCCAGTCCTGCTACCCTCAGAGAATAACTGTGTTTTCTATTCTCCCAAAGGAACAGAACAAAGTGGTGAGGAGTAGGGGCGTTGTTCCTGTGCACCTGGAAACCATGGACCCAGGAGCCACATACTGTGTGAAGGCCCAGTCTCTGGTGAAGGTCATCGGGAGGCACAGTGCCTTCAACCAGGCAGAGTGTGTGGAGGTGCAAGGTAAAGAAGATCTGCCTGTCCCTTGGGCCCCGCAGAGGTGACAGCCCCTCTTGGTGCATGCTCAGGTGCCTTTGATTCTGAGCCTTCCCTTGATTTCACAGACCTGGGTGGGTTCCGGTGAATGTGTGCAGGAGGCCATCCTAGTGCTGGGTGGGAATCTTTAAGCAGCTGTCACTCTCCCTGTGAGAGCTTCCTCCTCCCTGGGCCAGATGTGTCAAGGCTGATGAATACTGCCTGTGATTAGAGGTGGCTGCAGGAGAGGCCACCAGGTTCCTTGGTGAGCCTGGGAAGGAGGTCATACACCATACAATGCCACAGTTTCTTTTATTGGAAGGGGCTTTATGGAGTGTCTCCAGAAGCCTCTTTTTTTTTCCCCCCTTGACATTAAAAAAAAAAATTTTTTTTTTTTAGTTGTAGATGGACACAATACCTTTAATTAATTAATTAATTTTTTTATGTGGTGCTAAGGATTGAACTCATTGCCTCACAGGTGCGAGGCAAGTTTTCTACCACTGAGCTACACCTCCAGACCCCCCTTGAAATGTTATGGTCTAAAAACTTGAATAACTTGAAAACCCTTTTGGAAAAAATAAACCCAACAAAATTCTACATCCTATGATCCTACCATTCAAATATCACCACTTGTGTGTGTGTGTGAGTGATCTTTTAGCCTTGAATATATAGTACATTCATATGGTGCAAAAAATATAAGAGACACATGGAAATTTTATTTTCCATATCCATTTTCCCCACCCATAAAATTCCTATACTCTCTACCATAGATACGGACTTCTTGCATATACTTCTGAAGACTTTTTAATGCATATACAAGTAAATGAGAATATGTTTACATATATTGCCTTTCCTTTTCTTTGTGGGGTGGGTACTAGGGATTGAACTCAGGGGCACTTGACCCCTGAGCCACATCCCTAGCCCTATTTTGTATTTTATTTAGAGTCAGGGGTCTGTCTGAGTTGCTTAGCATCTCTCTGTTGCTGAGGCTAGCAAAAATGGTGGCATGTTCTATACATTTTTCTGGATCTTGTCTTTTTCATTTTATGTATCTTATAGATTTTGCCTTATTAATAAAGTAGTTCCTTTATCCTTCATTATTGCTACATACTATTTCATTATATGTATATGAAATAACTGATTTAACTAGTCCCCTATTAATGGGCACTTAGTTTTTCCCAAAATATTTTGCTATTACAGCCAATGCTCTAATTAATTTCTGCTAATACATTGATTATTTTGCCAGGGATGGGTGTGTAGCTCAGTGGTAGAGGGCTTGTCTAGCATGCACAAGACCTTAAGTTTGACCCTCCCAACATTGTGAGAAAAAAAAAAAGATAATTTTTCTGGTATACATTTATTTGAAGAATAAATTATTCGAGGTAGATTGACTTGGTTGAAGATATAGACCTTTAATTTTGATTGCTGTTTTCAAATTGCCCTCCAAAGGAGCGTAGCCCTCAGTCATTACCTACACGTCGGAGTTCTATAGCATATAAACACTGTGCCTATTTTTCTGTTTTTCCCCAATAACTAACATATCTATAACTGTTCCCATGTAAATTTTCTGATTATTATTTTATTCACTTTCAAAAAAAATCATGTCTTGTTTAAAAAAATCCAATCAACACAGAAATTTTAAAAAGGGTCAGAGTTAAATATTGTTCACTCTTCCCCATATACCACTCAGGAGGTTTCCTTTGGTGAGTCTGGCATTTAATCCTCCCAGTACTGTCTGTGTGATTCCAGTGCTCACACACACAAAGGGGCCTATCCCATACCTAGTGTTCTGTGCCTGGCTCGTCTTCACTTGGCAATATATCATGAGCATCATTTTATGTCGGTATCTTTGGGTCCACCTCAGTTTTTTTAAATGCTGCATAGTAAACCAGTATATTTAATATCTCCTTATTAATGAGAATATTTTGTGTTTTCTAGTCCTTTGCCACTATAAACCATGCTGTAGTAACCAAGTGTGTATCTGTCCCAATTCTCATTTTAATAGCTGAATGACTAGCCTACCATTCTGGTGAATCCCCTTTATTGGGTATTTGAATCACTTCTGTTTGCTTTTTGGGGGAGGGGAGGTACCAGGGATTGAATTTAGGGTCACTCAACCACTGAGTCATGTCTCCAGTCCTATTTTTCATTTTACTTAGAGACAGGGTCTTACTGAGTTGCTTAGCACCTTGCTTTTACTGAGGCTGGCTTTGAACTTGTGATTCTCCTGCATCAGCCTCTCGATCTGCTGGGATTACAGGCAGGCGCCACCACACCCAGCTTTCATTTGCTTTTGAAGATGATATTCATTCTTTTATTAAATGAATATTTACTGAGTATTCACTGTGTGCCAAATCCTGGCCTGTGCACTTGGATACAGCAGGGAAATCCCTGCTCTCAAGAACCTCCCTTCTAGTGGAGACAGATTCCCAACAAGCAAAAGATGGGATGGTATCAGTGGGTTCCATGAGGAAAATGTACCAGAACAGGCCTGGAGGGGTGGGAGGGGCAGGGACCACTCTGGGCAGAGAAGGGGGTTCTGTTGCTGTATTCCAGAAGTTTCCATGAACAGACCGATGCATATAATTGTTTCCTTTCTTGGAATTATTTTTTTGGAATTGAAATCATAGGAGTGGATTGAAAGGGATGAACATTTGTGTATCTCTCAATGTACACTGCTAAAATAATTTTCAAAATCTTTGAAACAATATGCATGGCCCCAGCCACTTGTGTGACTACCAGCTTCTCCACAACCTCCCTGGCTAAGTTATCCTTCACATTGTGAGCTAACTACCCGACCAGGGGGTGCTTAAATGAGCTACTCCAGGTTACACAGAACGGAGATGGGAAAATACTGCATTCCCCTTCTGCATCTCCAGATGCCCAGGTCTGGTCCTTTCTGCTACATTTACAATTACAATAATTATGGGCTTTGGAGCTAACCCTATCTGTGTGACCTGGGGTAAATTGCCTAACCATTCTGAGCATAGAATCATCTTATAAAAGCAGAGAAACTCATGCCCATTGCAAAGAACAGGGGTTTACCACCCAGCCCCCAGAATAGAGATGGAAGGAGGAGCCACATAACAGGGGCTTGATATATCATAGTTATTATGTGACTGTTTTCCGGACTTAATATTCTCCTCCATAAGATGGATCAGTGCTAAGAGCAAATTGCGAAACACTTTGTTTTCGGTTACCACCAGCCAGTTCTGGGACCTGGCCGGGTGCCTTCCTCTGGCAGCTGTGCCAGGTATGTGCTAACACCACTCTTGCCTTCACACACAATGCTCCTCCCTTCCCCTTCCTGAGAAAGAGATTTTAATTTTCTCTGGAGCTTTCTGGAAAGCATACCTTAATCTAGGTTTTCTAGATTAAATCTAAAATTTAGATTTTAGAAAAATGGCGGCAATTTTGGTCACCAGGGCACATTATCAAATCTCAGGTTTCTGGCTTCTGCCGTCTTGATTGACATTCGGCGTCAACTCCAGGGGTCAGGGGAGGCCTGGGTTTGGAGGCTTCCCCTTCATTGTGGTTTCTAAGCGTCTTCTTGTCTTTCTGTCTCCAGAAGAGGCTCTCCCGCTGGCCCTGGCCCTGTTTGCCTTCCTTGGCTTCATGCTGATCCTCGTGATTGTGCCGTTCTCCATCTGGAAAATGGGTCAGCTGCTCCAGTACTCCTGCTGCCCCGTGGTGGTCCTCCCAGACACCTTGGTAAATAAGCTTCCTCTTTCCTTGCAGCATGACGCTGATCAGAGGGCTGTACCTTAGGCCTTAGGTGGGCATGGCATGCTTTTTGTGGGTTTTTTGGTTTTTAGAGAAGAGCACCTGTCTCAGTCTGTATTGCTAGAATAGAATATCACAGATTGGGTAATTCATAAACAATAGAAGTTCATTTGGTTCTGAGGAAAATATGACCTTTGACCTTTGGGTTTGACTTTATTTTGCTTAACATAATATTCTTAAGTTCCATTCTTTATGACTGGCTGAAACTCCATTGTGTATATATACCACATTTTCTTTATCCATTCTTCCATCGATGGACACCTAGGCTGGTTCCACAGTTTGGCTGTTGTGAATTGTGCTGCTATAAACATGGGTGTGCACGGATCACTATAGTATAACAACTAATTCTTCAGGATAAATACTGAGGAGTGGTATAGCTGGGTCATATGGTGGTTTCATTCTTAGTCTTTTGAGGAATCTCCGTGCTGATTTCCGTAGTGGCTGTAGTAATATACAATCCTACTAACAGTATAGAAGTGTTCCTTTCTCTCCATGTCCTCTTCAGCATTTATTATTGTTTGTGTGCTTGATGTTGCCATTCTAACTGGAGTGAGATGAAATCTCATTTTAGTTTTGGTTTGCATTTCTCCAATTGCTAATTATGTTGAACCTTTTTTTAATGTATTTGTTTGCCATTTGCATTTCTTCTTTTGAGAGATCTGTTTAATTCATTTGCTCATTAATAAATTGAGGGTTTTTTTTGGTGGGGGGGAATACCAGGGATTGAATACAGGGACACTCAACCACTGAGCCACATCCCCAGCCCTGTTTTGCATTTTATTTAGAGACAGGGTCTCACTGAGTTGCTTCGCACCACGCTTTTGCTGAGCTGGCTTTAAACTTGGGATCCTTCTGCCTCAGCATTCCCAGCTGCTGGGATTATAGGCGTGCACCACAGAGCCTGGCTGAGTTTTTTTGATGCTGAATTTTTTGAGTTCTTTATATATTCTGGCTTTTAATCCTCTGTAAGAAGAAGCAGCACAGTTTTTCTCCTATTCTGTAGGTTCTTTCTTCCCATTCTCAAGTCCTTTTACGATCTACATCAATCCATTGGTGAAAGTAGAGCCCTCAGCTAATCATCTCTCAAAGGTCCCACCTTAAGGCTGTTGCCTTGGGAATTTAGTTTGCAATACATGCTTTTGGGAGAACATATTCAAACCACAGCAATTTCTAATCAGAGGGTCTAGGAGAGATCTCCCTTCTCCAGGGTATAGGCACCTCCCTGAGGCCACCTCTGCTTTCTCCCAGGACCTGGCATGAACACAACCTGGTGTTTGCCCAGCCCAGGATGCTTGCCATTTCAGGAGTCATACACAGTTTTTCTCTTCTGAACTGTCCTGCTGAACCTTCTTGGTCCCTTTCTACAGTTCCAATAGTGGCTACATTCAATAACATACTCCAACTCAATATATTCAACTGATCCGCCAAGGGCATCAGGGTAAAGAGCATGTGTGGGAACATGGGAAGTCTGGACTATGCTTTGTCTTTGGTGGGGATGGCGTGGGGACATGGGGGGCAATTTGGACTTCATAGTGACTCCCAAAGACTAGGGGTCCCTGCCGGTGTTCCTAGCTCTGCACTAGCCTAGGATTCTTATTCTACTCCAGGGAACACAGAGCACAGGAGTGAGTGTGCCCGGGGCCATGGTGGGGAGAAGCAGAAGCCAGCAGTTCCCACACGGTGCATCTGGCCACCTCTCTAGATGCCTCCCTGGATATTCCAACTTCTATTCTGTTTTTTTCCCCTGGATTTCTAAAGTGGACAAATTCTCTGAGTCAATGCATTTCCCCACGGTGCTGTGTGAGAGATAGATCATTAGTGTCCATTAAATCCCAAACACATTCTGGAGCCGGGCGTCACTACCACCATCCCCCTTCTCTCAGCAGAGCCTAGCTTCTCCGACAGTTGCATTGTTTATACATAATCCTCCAAACTGTTAAAAAAAAAAAAAAGCGATTTCCAGCCAGCCTTGCAAAATCCACTCATCTTGCCAATTAAACTGTAGAAAATTACCAATCGGAAATCCTTGGCAATTCTCCAAAATGTCCTTCCAGGTTTGTGCTTATTTTATCTGTGTGGGTGAAATGTTACATGTCTATATCTACAATTTTACAATTGGGATGGCTGCACTTTGAAATGTGCCATGAAGAATTCCTTTCCATTAAAGTTTATATCACCATGTAACAGTCAAAGCAAAAGTACCCATGCAAGGACAATCATGTTAATTCGGTCCAGTGTATATTCTCTATTTAAAAATATAATTTTTCCCCATGTCTTTCATCCATAGTTGCTTCCCAGGGATGGGGCTTTGGTGCTAACGGGTCTTTCTTTCCTTTCTGTGACTGACTTCATTCTTTCTTTTCTTGCTGTCATATTCTACTATAAGGTGGGTGGCAAGCATAGAGATGGCCCCAAGTTAGTAACAATGGACCACCCCAAATGTGGCCTTGTGTGCTTCACAGAAAGTGGCATTTGTGAGTTCAGATGCTTTTGGGGATCAAATAGGTACTGGAAAAAAATGTCAATGCAGTACAATGACCATCACTCAATAAGAAGAGGTGATGGACCCAGGGAAAATCATTCCATCTAAAGAAAGCAGCTGCTTTTTAGCTCCAGAAGGTTGCCACAAAGGTCTGAGCCAGTGCTGCCAGACCTCCAAGATTCATTTATTTATTTTTTGCAGTGCTGGCGATCAAACCCAACTAGACATGCATTTTCCCACCAAGCTACACCCCAGTCTGAGATCTCCAAGTTGTAAATAGGAAACCTCGAAGTCCAGATCCTTATGAGAAATCTCATGATTTTTAAATATTGAAAACATATTTTGGAGGGCCTGGGTTGTGGCTCAGTGATAGAGCACTCGCCTAGCATGCATGAGGCACTGGGTTTGATCTGGCACCACATAAAAATAAAAACAAATAAAATAAATAAACTACAACTAAATTTAAAAAAAAAATGATAACACATATTTTTAAAATATCATTGGAACCTTGCTTGAAAGTTAGTTCTAATTGTGCAACAATGTTTAAATTTTTTTTCAGGGGTACCGGAGACTGAACTCAGTGGCACTTGACCACTGAGCCACATCCCCAGCCCTATTTTGAATTTTATTTAGAGTCAGATTCTCCCTGAGTTGCTTAGCACACTGCTTTTGCTGAGGCTGGCCTTGAACTCGCAATCCTCCTGCTTCAGCCTTCTGAGCTGCTGGGATTATTTAATTTAAATGTTTTAGAATTGTGCTGTCCTTTAAAGTCATGTGTGATAGATTGGGAGGACAGTACAAAAGATTTGAAAAATTTTAGTAATTTTTTACTGCATGTTAAATGACAATATTTTGGTGTATCTGTTAAATAAAGTATATCACTAACAATAACTCCACCTATTTCTTTTTACTTTTTAAAATGTGCTTCTAGATTTTAAAAATTGCATATGCGGCTCTCATTGCTTTCATTGGACAGCACTGCTCTAGGATTTAAAAATAATCAAGCAAACCACTACAGGTTTGGCAGTCAGGGTCCTGAGAATCTGACTAGGACCAGCAGCAGTGAATTGATGGCTGCTCCAGGCTAACACTCCTGCTCAGAGAGCCCTTCTTGTATGATATCTTTTCTTATTGTCGGTTGGACACCAAGAGTAAACCCCTGAAGCTGCCTCTTTAGAAACAGGATCAAGAGTGATTGGCTGGATGATGCTGATGTCTAGGAGACCAAGGTGGTGGAAACCATCATGCCTGTTCATTTGTGTGCATGTACTTTAGGAGTGATGACCAGGAGGTCAGTGGAAGGTAACTATAGAAGAACACAGAGAATTTGTGGAGGTGAGCATACTAGCAATGAAGTCCCTTTGAATAAATGGGTATCTGCATGTTTGCAACTAGCAATGATTATGCACCAGGGTCTCAGGAAAAAAAATATGACTAAGAAAGAGATTGCATTTATGAGCACCTTCTCTGGACTTGGCACTGTGATAGTTGCTGTTCATGAAGCATCTTAGACTAGTTCATTGTTCTTCAGCTCTTGGTGGAAAATGGTTAGTTCCCCCCCACCCCTGCCCCCCGAATTCTGGAATTTTGGAGCACTGACGCATCAGGGCCTTGAGGGAATAGCTTGGCAGTGAACTGGGAGATGACCTCAGCAAATGCTGGAAGTCACTGATCTAGGGGTTGGAATTGTCTTTGGGATTTTTTTAACAGCTTGAAATTTCATCAAATAATTGGGATTTTTGTGACACTCTTTACTCTCACTACTTTCTATTAGTGACATCTAATCATCGATGAAAATTAATTTTCAGAAAGTAACCAATTCACCCCAGAAGTTAATCAGCTGCAGAAGGGAAGAGGTGGATGTCTGTGCCACAGCTGTGCTGTCTTCTGAGGAACTCTTCAAGGCCTGGATCTAGACCTGAGGAAGGGCCCACAGACTGGCCTGCAGGACACAGGACTCGTGAGGGGTGAGGCTGTGTTCCTGTTTTCCTCCACGGATGAAGGACAAGAGAAGTCTGAAGAGCCTGCCGTGTCCATGTGCGGGAGCAACTGTCAGAGGCTGAGTGTCGTGCCAATGGCACTGGTGAGAGTTCAGGAGATGTGACTTCCAGACCCAGAGCTGACATTTGCTAGCTGAATGACCCTGGGGAAAGTGACTTCATCCCTCTGGTTCTCAGGTTTCTCTTCTGCAATGGGGATTAACTACGCACCTGTCTCTGCTCTCTGTCTCTCTTTCTATGTATGTAAATACATTCAGCCCTTGCAGGTCTGCGGGTGGCATTCATGCTGGGAAAGGCCAGCGCTCCTGGAGAGCAGGATATAAATGTGGAGTAAGAAGGACCAAAGGCCATACGTGAGTTGGCTTGGGCTCCCCGCTTTCCCAGAGGAAATGGAAGAGGAAAGGAAGGATGGGAGCAAGTATTGATCTCACTTCAAGCCAAATGCCTATGCAGAGGTGGAGGGCTCAGCTAGCCATGGTGGGTGACCTGGAAGGCCACAGCCCCCCAACGTAGGCAGTGCACCAGTGCTGGGGATCCACAGAACACCATCAAGTGTGGACTGAGTGCACATCCTGAGGACGGCCGGTAAAATGTGTGTGTGGTGTGATGAGAGGGCAGGAGGTGGTCGGTTCCAAGTGTAATGTTTGCAGCATCTGTTTTTCCTGTGGCATTGTCAAAGTGCAGAAGTAAAAATCAAAAGGGGTGGTCTTTTTGGTTCCTGCAAAAAAAAATGGGCTTTGGGGTTTTAGTTACATCACCAGCCTTGGGTCCAGAGAAGCGAAAAATACACACAGTTCTGGCTTCATGCTTCAGCCCATAGTCACAGGCTGCCTGCTTTGGGGACAGCTTCTACTGCACAAGAGCTCCAACTGACTCAGGTGTCAACAAGATCACCTGACCAGGGCACTCTTGGTTTTTCCCAGAGGCCCCTTTCCATAGGATTTATGTGGGGACTTCCTTTTCCTTTAGGCATTCCACTCAGAGATCCAGACTCTGCCTCTTCTACTCTGCTTTTCCTGTTCTCAACTCTGGAAGCCACTACTCTCTCCTCTCCCCAACCAGGTGAGAGAGAGCCTAAGACTAGAGGAGTGGAGGGAGGAAGTTTCTTGAGGAGTGAAGGATTGATTGTTGATCAAGACCTGTACCTTTTTATTCCCCACTCCCTCCCAGGTCTGGAGCCTCTGAGTGGGTTCCTCTCTACCCCCACTTCCTGGCCCTTCCAGCCAACCTGTGGTGGGGACAGTCTAACTGCCTCAACTAGTTGTCTTCCCCTTTGTAACACCACCACCCCACCATCCTCTCTCCACCTGGCAGGGTCTCAAGTAGATTGGGCAGGGCTGTGTCCAAGAGTGAGATATCCTAAGTGCTTTGCCTTTATGTTCTTCTTGTTGGTTTGACTCCTTTATGTGTGAATTTTATACTGTGCCTGAACTGGAATCATGTTCATTTTATAAAAAATAAAGACCACATGACTACATGGGTCATACTTGATCCTTCCTCTTCCCTGCCTCTTTAATCTGTATCGTCCCTCCATCACCTGACCAAGCCCAGAACCAAGAAATGACCCCTGACCTCCTCTGCTTGAATCTCTCACAGGATTCCATCCATTTTTGCTAGTCTGTATAGGTACATGGAAATTTCTCTCAATTCTTTGTTGTCTCCCCATGTCCCCAACACATGTGTTTATTGAGCCCCAACCATGCACCAGGCACTGAACTAGTTCTTGATCATAGAGGGGCTGCCTCCTCTGTAGCTGAAGATTTCCTCCCTCCTGGAGCCTCTCCCTTCAACTAATTTATCCCTGTCACTTGGTCCTTTAAGTCAGGACGTTCTAATAAGTGGACGTGGGGTGCATTTAATGATAACAGGACAAGAGCTATCAACTGGGATTACTCTGGTGAGCCAGGAGTGAGGTCACCCTAGTTATAAGGCAGAGCTCTGACTTCATGCTTCTTCTGGAAGCTTTAGCCTTCCAGATGCTCAGTTACCAGGCCCAGGAGCAGGCTCAGCACTAATGCTGGCTTTCCTCTCACAGCTGTCATTGAGACCTACAGACTTCTGGGGAAGAGTTGGAGGGCACTGGGTGTCTGTGAGTAGCCCAGGGTGGCTTCTTTGGTTTCAGTGATGTCTCTTGCAGCTTTTGCCACTGCCCTCCTAGGAGCTGTCCCTAGGATGCCCCAGAGTCCAGCCCAGCTGTCCTGATTTTGCCTTCAGGGAACATCTCCCAGTGTCCAATGAAGAAACCCTATTCCATGAGGCTTATGTTCCAACAGGACAAGGGAAGAATACTAATAATGCGATAATAAAGAAGTATATTATTTAGTGAATTAGTATATTGGGAGTTTATGAGGCTTATGGAAAAATGAAAGGTAGAGTAGAAAATGGAGCCTGGCAGCCGGTTGAAGCTTTCTCAAAATGAAAGTGAACTCAAACAATGGAACCTAAGATATCTGTTGGGTAAGTTTTTTTCATAGCCATACAGTGTGACAAATTACCAGTGATTCAATAACAAAGCAATTTGGCAACAAATGTTTGGAGGTATGTAGACTAATGCAAAAATGTTGTTAAGTATTTGCATTGTTAATATTATTGATAGTTCATTTAAAAATGTTATTCTCCTAAATTATCAGTTAGAGCAAGAAATAATTGTTTATTTTGTTGGGAACCTAGCTTTCAGGATTAGTGAAAAGGAGGGCCAGTTGTTGATCTCACAGTTTGAATAAGAACTGTATGTGGTTATGACTGAATCAAAAAAGTTAATATGTAGTCATGCTTGCTTAAAACAGTAAATCAAACGTATTTTGGCTTTTTATTCCCCACTGAAACAGCCCGTTAGAAATGTCACTGCCAAAATGCACCCCGATTCCCAGATTTTTGGTTTCTGATGCTATTTTTCTACAAGTCTGGGGGCTGAAAGGTACAAGGTAATTCTAGAACACCTATAATTTGTTGGATCATAAAACAAAGCTTTAAATGATTGAGTCATTCAAACTTATCCACAACCCATCTATACAAAATGCTCCTACTAGCTAAAGGTTTGGCAGTGGGAACATCAGGAGAGGGTTGGCTGGCATCAATTGGTACAATACATTTGAATTCATCAGTCCCTAATGATATCCAACAAGAGCTGACAAGATGAATTTTCAAAAAATAATTGAATAGAATGTATTTCAGTTGGGTTGGGCTTATTAACTCATTTATTGTGTCAATAAAAAGTACTAGTAAATGTAAATGCACAATTCAGAACGTGTTTTCTCCTTCACCACCAATCTCTGGCCCCAGTCACTGCCCTCTTCCACCTGAAGGTCTGTACAGCCTCTCCAGAGGCCATCTCTAGTCTGCCCACGCCTACATCGTGTCCTGCCAAGAGGTTCTATGGCAAAGTTCTTTTGAGTTCCTTTTGTAGACACTCTCTGCCACTCCTCCCCATCTCTTTAAAAAGGGTGTCTTATTTCCTCCATGCCTTATTTCATCCTTTGGCCTTTGACTATGTAAGTGCTGATCTCTTTGAGTTTCCAGCGTCAGCTTCTGGGGCCACCTGGACGGGAGGACCTCATGACGTCCGTGGGTGTCTGGCGCCACCTTGTGGTGAGTCCTGGAAAATTCCTTCTGCTGTTTCCAAGCGCAGTGAAACTCCCTGGGCCTCCGGGATAAAGGAAGACTCTGACCATTTTTCCAAATGAGGACTCAGTTGGAAAACTCCCACGGGCTCTGCCTTTAACAAACTTCCATTGTCAGTTGTGGAGTCGAGACGTTAGTGGCCTATCTCTTCCCTCTGTGTCTGTGTTCTATCTGTCCCTGGCACATTGGTGGCTTCACAGAGTGCCTGGCTCGCCCTCTGTACTGTGACCATTCCCAACTTCTTAAAAAAAGAAGAAGAAGAAAGAAAAAAAAGACTTCTTTTGATGTCTTCCTTGCTGTGTGTCCTATTTCCAACCATCCTGGGCCAGACTGACTTTCTTGGGGGTGTTCCTCTGGCTACGGATCACTAGGGGGCGCCACTGTGACACCTAGTCTGTGAAATTGGGACCAGAAACATCAGAGCTGATCCCAAACTATGGCCTTCTTTTTCTGGCTCCTGGGACCTTCAGGTCCTCAAATCCTGGACAAACCAAGTGAGTCTGGAAAACCCACGCCTGCCTGAGGTGGAGAATGAGGCTCGCAACTGGAGGACAGCGCTTCCTCTCTGCCTCCTTCAGTGAGAGGCTGGAAAAACTGAGCAGGCTGCCCTCTCCCGCATCTAGGAGCGAAGTCCAGGCCCCCAGGCTGTGGAGGAGGTTCCTGGTCTCTCCACTGCACCCCATGGAGGACAAAAACAAACAATCCCCCCTCTCCCTTTTTTTAGTTTATTTTTCAGAATCAGCATTCTAACGTTTGAATCACATCGCAAGTTTGGAATAAAAATTCCAAACTTTTGCTTTGATGTTCACCTTACCTGTGCAAGTACCCATGGGCTTTTAATACTGGGTCAGGAGAATCACCTCTTAAGGCCTCCATACCCTGTCCGTGCTCTTCCTAAACCACAGATGGTCACGCCTGGGCACCAGTGTGGTTACTGCCACAAGGGCTGATCCTGATCCCTGCCAAAGTCTGGTCTTGGATGGGTAAATGCTTGTACTCTGCAGAGTGAATTGTCAGCTAGTGTCAATGTTATGTAAGCAGCTATTACTCTCAGAGCCCAGCACAAGCCCCAGCCAAGCACCCTGTTAGATTTAGTTCTCCCAAATCCTCAGACCCCAGATACTCTGTTGCAGCCTGAGTCCCCACCCCACCTTAGGCTTCCCTGCCTCCAGGCTTGTCTATCCTGACAGTTTTCCTAGCCTCAAGTCTGGATCTTAATAAACTTGTTACTCCTGCAAGGCTTGAGCTGCCCCTGCAAACTGTCTACCTCTTTTCTGAGCTCAGCAGTTCTAGGGGTCTCGGGCAGGAACATGTCTTCACAGCACGACAAAATCGTGTGACAGTCCTCCAGGGCATCAATGATAAGGGATTGTTCACCTTATGTCCCCGAGGGCCTCTGCATCATCTACTGAAATATATAAATATACATATTTACATAAAATGTGTAGCCTTTACTGGCATAACTAATAAGGATCTCCAAGGGTCCCAAGATGACATGCTATCCTTACCACATTGACAGTCAGCCAATATAATTTACTAGCTATTGGACTCACTTTTGGACCTACTTACAGTAAACTGCTTATCTTTGTGTTTGCAGACGCTCAAAGAAAAATCTCTAAACATTGGTTCTTTATTTGTTGATTTTTATGGAAAGGCACACAAGAGGCAATTGATGTCGGTTTTTAAATTCACAAATGCAGGGTGTTTTGTCTGTGCTCTGTAGAAGAACTGGCTGGCAGCTTGACAGGCTAGGTGGGCGGATGATGGTGCTCTTGTTCATCCTTTTCACCTCCTCCCACCATCTCTCCCTCTCATCCTTTGCCCTCTCTAAACCGGAGCATTCAGTCTGTTTGGGGGGCCTTTTTGTTGGGTTCCTTGTCCTGATTTCTTAGTGTTATTTGCTGCTACAATCAACAATGAAGAGGTCTTTAAACATATGTTGAGAAGAAGAATTGTCATTTGGGTCCAGAGCAAAACATGGGCACCCTGGCACAGTCTGCATGATACCATTTACTATGCTGCCAACAGCAGAGGGCTAGGAAGGGGATTTGTGGGTGTGTGTGTGTGGGGGGGAATGCAGGAGCTTTTGACTGAATCATTTTATGCTCCATGTTCTGGAGAAGGCAACATAGCAACATAACTTAGGGTTCACCAGTGGGTGGAGAGTCAGCTGTGGATGGGAGCAGCAGAGGGCGGGGGATGGGGAGAGCTGGGAACACAAAGAGTTCTGGGCTGAGAAGAATTCTGTGGTCTGGATTGAGCTCTGGGAAGTGACTAAGACTCTCTCCTAGTGTCCACTCCTGTCTAGGACTCTAAAAACCGATCTCTGTTTATAGGGGGTCAAGTCTGGAGGTGGAGCACAGGAGGCCATTAGAGCGAAAGCCTAGTGCAGCCAGGAGAAGGACCCACAGAGAGAGAGAGAGCCCAGGGGAGGGAGTGGGGTGCTGAGTCTCCTCCCTTGGATTTCTGTTGTTTGAAATTTAAGCTGTCAGCTGCACCCTCTTGGGGCAAGTGATGAGCCAGAACACTCCCAGCCTCTACTGAGGCTTCCTGTTTCTTAGGAGGCCGGCCCGGCCAGTCTCACCACCTGTCCCGGTTTCCTAACATGTGCCTTGTGCTCTTTCCTCTCAGTATCAGTGCTCATCAGGCATTTGGGCTTTTCTCAGGCCAGAAGGGTCAGCCAGGGCTTGACTTTGGTCCCTGGCCAGCATTTCAGCTGCTTTCAAATGTATTAAGAGTGGCCATGAAGCCTGTCCAGGAGGATTGCGTGCATGCAGTCGGAATGTGGAAGTTGTCACTGGTCAGCTACTCCACTCCAGGACTCTCGCAGGTGAGGACACAGAGAAATGATATTCTCAACCTGCCTCTTCAGCCTCCATGAGCCTCTGGGCCTGGCTCTGGCTGCTTTGGTTGATTTCAGTATTGTTCATCTGCGTTCAAGTTTCTGCCTTCCTGGGTCCAGTAAAATGGGAAGCACAATTATTGTCCCACCACTGCCTGAACACCTTTAAAACTGGTGCTGGATTGTGGGTTACCGGCTATGCCTCTGAACCCCCAGGCAGATGGGAGTTTTCACCAGAGGGACATGACAGTTCCCCCAACATAATGTCATTGGGGCTCACACTGCTGAAGGCTTTCATTGGAACAGGCATGAGGTGGAACTGCCTCAGTTTCCCTGGGTGAGAAGTTAAAGAATAAATAGATGTTAAAGAATAAATAGCCCAGAGAAGATAGGAATATCTGCCCCTATTTTTCTACTCCCTGAGCTATTTCCTGAGCTAAAAGAGCTCATAACCAAATCCTCCTCTTCTTTTTTTTTTTTTTTTTGGAGGGGGGAACTGTGGGGGGCAGAAAACACCTCCACACATTTTAAAACAGTAATGACAGTCAGAATCATAACAGGAAGTACAGAGCAGTTCATTCAGCTAGTCACGCATCCTGGAAATACTGCTGAAGCACACCAACTGTAGAGAACTCCATTCTGAAAATCTCACAAATTTGACTAATGCCTGTTTGGTGTTCCAGTTTTATACATCAGGAATAATATGTGGTATGGGTTGAATCTGTAGCAAAACTTCTTCTTTTTTAAAAAAATGACATCCTGTGGTCTCTTTTGCTTTATTTATTTATTTATTTTTACCATGAGTACAATGTACACCGATAAAAAAGATGTACGTTGCATGTATCTGTGATAATAGCCATGGCAAAGGCAGTCTAGGCATATTAACAACAGACTTATCTATGGAGCAGCACCTTATGTAAGATGCATTTTCCTCTAGAGCCAAGCATCAAAAAATTCACCCACATGAGTAGATAAGTGGCCCTTAGGCTCACAGACAGTCCAGCACTGGGCCCTGAAGCAGGGGGCTTCTCACCTACATAATTGGCTCAACAAGGGGAAGATTTCCATTTAACACCACAGAAGCTGACATGTAAATTGGGACCTGATGCTCCACAGTCTAGCTGTATTAATGTCACCCTTGAAACCCAAGTTAATTTCAGTGACATCTTTCTTTACTCTGGTGGCAAAATGTGCTTTCTGTCGGGGTCCATCTGACAAGCTTGGGTAAATATTTGCATGGCAAGTGGAGACATGTTTTTAGGTTTTGCTTGAATTTAGCCATTCAAGATGTCTTATAAAATTGTCCCCTTCGCTCCTCCTGAAAAACATAGAACAAAATAATGATGGAAACCTTGGAAAAAACTGATGGGATGACCTTTCCTTCCTGGTGGCCAGGGGCTTACTAGGCTGTGGCAAGCAAATCACAACTTCTTCCTCTGGCCTGATGACTCCTCAGATTACAGTGTTCTCCTCTTCTCCCATCGCTAGACTTCTCCAAGGAGAGGTCAGAATTTCTGCCTCCTTTTCTGTACCATCACACATACTCCTAATCTCTTGGCATTTAATTTTAACTCCTACTTTATTCAAGTGATGCTTTTGAAGAAAGCAGATCAGATGGTAGAGCCTAGACCTGGTGATTTTTCCACAGCCTCGTGGTAGGATTTAACCCATGTGATCATTGTATTTGTGTTGGGCCCTCTGTCCACGTCCTAACCTTGGAACCTGTGAATCTGTTGCCTTACATGGCAGGGACTTGGCAGGTGTGATTGAGTTAAGAATCTTGAGATGGGGAGATTATCCTGGATTATCTGAGGGGACCTAAGGTAACCACGAGGGTCCTTGTGAGAGAAAGAGGGAGACAGGAGAGTGTCACATCAGAGATGAGATAATAGAAAAAGAGGTAGAAATGATGCAAGGTCATGAAGCAGATGTGGGTGAGGCAGGCATCCCCCAAATGTGCCAAAGACAGTGGTATTCTTGGATATATAGACCTAATCTATGAATATTCATTGTGGAATAATAAGTGTGGGGCTATGTGCTAAGAAATGCTGGCAGCCTCTAGAAGCTGGGGAAGGTAAGGAGTGGATTTTCCACTGGACCTCCAAGTGGAACACAGCCCTGCTGATAGCTTTGTGTCTTTTTTGGGTACTAGAGAATGAACCCAGGGACATCTTACTACTACATCTCTAGTCCAGGATCTTACTAAGTTGCCCAGGCTGGCTTCAAACTTGCGATCCTCCTGCCTCAGCCTCCTGAGTTGCTGGGGTTACAGGTGTGTGCCACTTTACCTGCCTCTGTTGACATCTTGATTTTAGCCCCATAAGGCCCACGCAGACTTCAGACCTTTAGAACTATAAAGAATACATTTGCTTTGCTTTAAGCCACTAAGTATATGGTAATCTGTTAAAGCAGCAATAGGAGAAAACGACAGAGTGTTCAAACTTCTCCCAAGAGCGTCATAGCCAAACAATAGAAAATTTCTGCTTTTCCTGCTGTCCTTTTCATTCTGTCCTCCTAAACAGGGGAATTTTAAACCTCAACCCTCTTCTCTTGTCTTGCGTCTAGCACTTTCATAATGAATATTGACAGAATAAATCTAGATGTTTAAGAATATCACTGAATTTTGGACCCTTGGGGACACCCACATCACCTAAACCCCTCCTTTAGAGATTCTTTTTCTGTTCACAATCCCAGAGGAGTGAACAGCAGGCCACCTGGCCCCACATCAGTCACATCTGGCAGGTGTTAGGGTCTGCTCCATCCCTAAGGGAGCTCACTGAGAAGCTGGGCTGGCTCAGATGAGACGTGTTGGGCTGATCAGATCCCTATTCTGAGGATTCTATTAAGTGATCAAGATTTCCGGTTCATGGTTGGCACTGGAGTAGGAAAGCTGTGGTAGAGTCATGTCTGGAGTGGCAATTGAGGCTTACTGAAGTTAGAGAGAAGGGGACATTCAGAGCTGGCTGACGGGGAGGGTGGACAGGAACAGAGGGAACTGGAGAAGCTGAGGAGCCACTCAAGGGTGAAGAGGTGACAGTCTGTACTTTTATAGTGTGGGTTTTGTCTTCTCCTGGGCCCAGAGTTTTCTGTAAGTGGCTGAGATGGTTTAAGACCTCATAAAACCTTTGTCTAGTTTGCATGCATTTCTGTTGCTTGCAATCCAAAATTCCTGACTAGAATCTCTGTTTGTCCGTTGATGAAGCCAGAAACCTGGGGGTGGGGAGGGAGATTTGGCTTTGACTCTCCTTCCCTTCTCTCTTGTTCTGGGGGCTGAATACAGGAGAAGGGGGAGAACCCTAGGAGGTCCTAGGCCAAGTGGCTTTTGTTTCTATGTCAATAATAGTTTGGAGTGATTCGAGACATTAACTTTTTTTTTTTTTTTAAGTTGGTAACTCAAAATAGGGAACCTAATGAGCATTTGGATAAAGGACACATAAGTCACCCTCCAGTGGAAGGCACGGAGATTCTTTATTAACACCAACTGCAAAATACATTCTTAATCATGATTTAAAAAAAAAAAAAAGATGATGTGGGATTTAAAGTAGGTCTGGCCTAGATAGAGCTCCTCAGGGCAGAGTATGCAACTTATCCACCACCTACTTGTGGTACTTAGTTCAACACCTGGCATCTATTCATTTTTTTTTTTGCGGAGGGAGGAAGGTACCAGAGATTGAATTCAAGGGCACTCAATCTCTGAGCCACATCCTCAGCCCTATTTTCTATTTTATTTAGAGACAGGGTGTCACTGAGTTGCTTAGCACCTTGCTGTTGCTGGGGCTGGCTTTGAACTTGTGATCCTCCTGCCTCAGCCTCCTGAGCCATTGGCATTATAGGTGTGTACCACGGCACCTGCCTCTATTCATTTCTTCTACAACCTTTGTTGCATGCTGAGGCACTAAGCACATAAGCAGGCATTCAGTGTATACATATTGGATGAATTAAGCTGTCTATACATCATGTTCTGAAAATTGTTCATCTAAAAAGCTCCAGATTCGCTTGCCTGACAATTTTAGCTTGGGAAGAAGAGACAGTTTATTTAGAAGTACCACCATTTTCTATTTGCCCATGAAGAAATTCATATTTTGAGCAAGTCTTGAATTATGATAGTGATAATACTTAATAAAATTATTAATCTTAATAAAAACTCATAAAAATACTTAATAAAAATTGTTGTTATTGGATGGATCCATACAAATAAAATTGTCATCCTTGAGCAATTAAAAAAGGGATGTCCCTTAATCAATTTTTTTTTTTTGCACTGCTGTGGATGGAACCCAGGGCCTTGCACATGCTAGGTAAATGTTTTGCCACTGAGCTACATCCCCAGTACCACCCCCCCCCACTTTTTAAAAAAAATTACATATGCTAGGCAAATACTCGACCACTGAGCTAAATCCCCAGCCCTCCTTAATCAAAATTTTAAGGATAAGTGCCATTTTAGTGTTGGGTTGTATGTGTTCCTTAGTGAAGGTACTACCCTTAATCTTCCCTATGGATTCCTTTGTCCTACGAGATGAGACTCAGTGGGGTCCTGGATCTTTGATAATGGGAAATAAACTCTCTCCTCTTTTTTGGCTCATTTCGGAAAAAAAAGAAGAGGAAATCTATGGTAAAATTGCTCCTTCTGGAGATTCTGGGAGCAGCGGGGTAGAAATCTTGCAGGTAGCCTGCTTGGGTTAGCACACAGCGGAGCATGCTGTCCATGGGATGCCCTCAGGTTGGCCGCAGCCTGGCTCTGTGAGAGCTGATTAGGATGTGGAGCGGAAATGCAGGCTTGTTCATAGAGCTTGTCTCACCTCTGCCCCTCAACTCTGCCTAGGCCCATTCCTAAGTGTGGAAGTTCCGATTGTTTTCTCGGTAACAGAATCCCATTCCTTGTCTGTTTTATTTTGCCCTTATCCTCACATTTCTTTGAATGTCCTTTCATGGGACGTCTTGATCTGCTCCCAAAGAAATGCAATTATCAGAAATCAACCTCTCTCACCCATTTCTGCCCTAAGCAGCTTTTGCCCACTGGTGAATTTCACATTGTACTGAGAAAGTCAGCAACTAATACTAATAACAATAAAATATGTTTGTATTTTTAGATGACTTTTTCCACTGGGGACTCCCTGGTGAGAGCCAGGCGCTGAGCAGAGTGAGGGTGTATATGAGCTGGAAATAGAGAGCTGAAGCCTTTTCTTGACAGCTAATTTCCATTTTTTTGTGTCAAGGGGTGTGTGCCAGTAATTGGCATGCAGATTGTGTCTGATGGGCCTGTTATACAGAATAAAGGAATCTGCTCCTTAGAATAAGCCAACCCCAGGCTGATGGATGGGGCATAAGGAGGTCATTGCGAAAGAGAAATTGTGTGTGTGTGTCCCTGTGCGTGTGTGTGTGTTTCACAAGAATTCCTACCCCCTCCTCTTTCCCTCTTTATCCAGCAAACTCTAATCTTTCAAATTGCATTGAGACAAATGTTGCTCCGTTTCTCTCCCTCTCTCTGTTTTTTTCCTTGAAGAGATATTTGATGGAACCCACTCTAGGTTTTAATAAAGTGTGGGGGCAAAGGAGAAATTAAAGCAGTGTCATGGTTTGTTAGCAGCCCAGGATCGTCCAGGATGGGCCCAGGCTACAAATTATACTCTGGAATTAATTGGCAGAAGGTAGCTCTCCTGTCCATCATCCTTAATCCAGCAGCCATGGGACAGCAACAGGAAAATGTGGCTGTTATCCATCTCTTTTTTTGCTTTGTCTAAGTCATTGGTCTGATTAGTTGGTTTTCCTTGGTCCCCACCTCACCCATCCATTAGCAGGTAACAGCTATCTGCTGTTACCTCTTAATGCTAGGCATCCTCTTAAGGGAGGCTGCTCCCAGTTCATCTGTCCACCTTGGGAGACAGGGGTCATCAAGAAGGCTTCCCAGGGGCTGGGGTTGTGGCTCAGTGGTAGAGCATTCGCCTAGCACATGCGAGGCCCTGGGTTCCATCCTCAGCAACACAAAAGAATAAATAAGTAAAATAAAGGTATTGTGTCCAACTACTACAATATATATATATATTTTATTTATGTATATATATATATATTTTTTAAAGAAGGCTTCCTATACCTATGGGAAGCTGCAAGAGAATTTAACTTTCTTTTTCATAGCTATGTTGAAATTGAAACCACTGCAGAGTTAACTCTTTAAAATTTTTTTTGTTGTTGTAGTTGGACACAATACCTTTATTTAATTAATTCATTTATTTTTATGTGGTGCTGAGGATTGAACCCAGCTCCTCGCATGTGCTAGGTGAGGGCTTCACCACTGAGCCACAACCCCAGCCCCAGAGTTATCTCTTATCAACACAACATATGTGGGTTAGACTACTATCTCTAGGATGAGTTTTAAAGAAATATAAAGAAGAAAATGGGAGAACCAGCCAGCTTGCCTGTCCATGGTTCCTACTCCCAGATGATAGTAGAGGATGTTGGCACTTTCTTGCTTGTTTGGGATGTGCCAGAACCTTGGTCTCAATGACATTTAGACAGTTTGGGGAGTTTCTTACTGTCAGCCCACACTTAGCTTCCCCCAAGAGCTCAGACCCCTGCCTCTTTGTACAAAGGAGAAGATGTGTTTGTATTCAGTAGATCTGACTCTGTCTTTCTTAAGCATTCTTGCATGTCTGACCCCAGAAATCTTTAGGATTGTACCGTTTCAAGTTAGAAAGGAGTAATCTTTTCCTGCCTGGTTCTTTTCTCTCTGAATACAAAAATTGAGTTTACCTTGATTATTAAGATGAAGTTTTGCATCTCACTCCAGTAAGATTGGCAGCCATTCTGAAGTCAAACAACAACAAGTGCTGGTGAGGATGTGGGGAAAAAAGTACACTTGTACATTGCTGGTGGGACTACAAATTGGTGCGGCCAATTTGGAAAGCAGTATGGAGATTCCTGGGAAAGCTGGAAATGGAACCACCATTTGACCGAGCTATTGCCCTTCTCGGACTATTCCCTGAAGGCCTTAAAAGAGTGTACTACAGGGATACTGCCACATCGATGTTCATAGCAGCACAATTCACAATAGCTAGACTGTGGAACCAACCCAGATGCCCTTCAATAGATGAATGGATTAAAAAAATGTGGCATTTATACACAATGGAGTATTACTCAGCACTAAAAAATGACAAAATCATGGAATTTGCAGGGAAATGGATGGCATTAGAGCAGATTATGCTAAGTGAAGCTAGCCAATCCCTAAAAAACAAATGCCAAATGTCTTCTTTGATATAAGGAGAGCAACTAAAAACAGAGCAGGGAGGAAGAGCATGACAAAAAGATTAATATTAAACAGGGACGAGAGGTGGGAGGGAAAGGGAGAGAGAAGGGAAATTGCATGGAAATGGAAGGACACCCTCATTGTTATACAAAATTACATATAAGAGGATGTGAGGGGAAAGGGAAAAAATCAAGGGAGAGAAATGAATTACAGTAGATGGGGTAGAGAGAGAAGATGGGAGGGGAGGGGAGGGAGGATAGTAGAGGATAGGAAAGATAGCAGAATACAACAGTCACTAGTATGGCAATATGTAAAAATGTGGATGTGTAACCAATGTGATTCTGCAATCTGTATTTGGGGTAAAAATGGGAGTTCATAACCCACTTGAATCAAATGTATGAAATATGATATGTCAAGAGCTTTGTAATGTTTTGAACAACCAATAAAAAAAGATGAAGTTTTGAACTTTTATTTACAGTATTTGTGGCCCTCCCAAAGCTTTATGTCCTTGTGTATGATAGGACTTTTGACAATAAGGTGTGGGAAGCTTTTATAAGGACCTTTCTTTAAAAATATTTGAACAGAATATTATAATATTTAAAAAATTATGGTAACTGATGCATAAAACATAAGAATCGTTCATATTAATGGGATACCATATACCATTTTGACACATGGATTCATTGCATAATGTTTAGATCAGGTTAAAATTTTAAAAGAAAATAGATGAGTCTCTCATAGAAATTCTTTGCTTTCTTATATTCCATTAGATAATTCAATGTGTCATTGAGGTTCTAAAACCATCCTTTTGTCTTTTGATCCAGAAGGAGTTATCTCTTCAGGCAATCTTCCCCTAAGGATGCTGTAGGTGGTAATAGATGGATACAGAGGGCTCAAAGTCATCTTTGGCTTAGTCCTACTGCATTGCTTGGCTCTGCCATTACTTCTTGTATCGCTCACTCTCTGAGGTGTGGCCAGAGTCTGCTATTTCTTTTTTCACCTCCAACAGCATGTAGGAGAGATACTGCCCACAGTGGTTCTGGAGAGCAAGGAAGTAAGAGGGAGGTGGAGAAGAGCAAGGAATTGGAGGCTTAGGAATGGGAAGGAGAGGAGGTGAAATAAAGAGGAAGGGATGGAGATAGGACATGGAGAGGAAGACGGGAACAGAAAGAAAAGGGAGCTGCTCAGCTACCTGCTCCAGAGAGAGCTGGCCCCTCTCCAGACTCTCTGGGGAGTCCCTGCTGTCCTAGGATGTTGCTGCTGAGCCACCTTTGGGGGTTTGGAGATCCATCAGAAGGAAATAGTTGTCTCTGCCATGATTTCTTTTCACTCTGACAGCCATCTGCTTTGCCTTTGCCTGCTGAGTAGAGCCACTTTCCTTTCTGCCAAGTACACCAGACAGTGCATCGTCGGATACTGAGTTCTCTCTGTTTCTCTCATTCAGACATACCAGCATCTGGGAGTGTTTGCTTTACCATTGGAAAAGCATAGAAATATTATTTTTTTTTGTGAGAGGAGGAGGTAAAAGAAGAAGAGGAGGAGAACAGATGGGTACAGTTGTGTCTACCCAGGTCATTGTCCAGTTAGCTCAGGGGACTGGGAGTGAGGCCTCATGGCTGGACTGGGGGTTCTGCAAGACAAGGGGATCCCTTCTGAAGCCTGGGTCTCTCTAGGCTGCTAGGCCCAGGGCTGAGGGGTGGAGTGGTCCATGAGTTGATGGAGATGCTCAATGAGGCTCTGGGTACCATCTAAGCTGCTTTGGGGACCTAGATGAGGAGGAGCGTCACAGAGTTGGTAAGGAGAATCACTTCTCCACTTCTACAAGGACCCCAGAACCTGGAGGGCATCTGAGGAAATTTGTCACCATTCTGAGGGATGGAAAGCCCAAGATCAGAGTTCTGGTGGATTTGGCCTATGACAAGACCTATCTCTTGGTTCACAGATGGCACCTTCTTGCTGTGTCCTCCCACAGTGGAAGTGGTGAGAAGCTTCCTTAGGCCTCTTTTATAAGAGCACTAATGTCATTCATGGAAGCTTCTCCCTCATCATGTGATCATCTCCCCAAGCTCTCACCTTCTAACGCCATTCCCTTAGGGGTTAGGATTTCAACATAATAATTTTGGAGCGACACAAACATTCAGATTACATTATCTGAGGAACAGGACACTTGTCAAAAGCATGGGGTCCCTTTCTAATGAGACCTCTTCCAGTGGACTACCATAGGCTTCTCAGAGGACAGACTCTGTGTTTGATGTTCAAACCCTGCTTCTGGATGGGGAGACGACTTCTTCTCCTTCTCCTTCTCCTTCTCCTTCTCCTTCTCCTTCTCCTCCTCCTCCTCCTCCTCCTCCTCCTCCTCCTCCTCCTCCTCCTCCTCCTCTTCTTCTTCTTTTTGAGCCTCCTTCTTAAACATCCTTTCCCCTGTGTTCCTGGGAAATAAAAAATCTTGAACAAAGCTCTTCAGGGTTCAGGTTGGCAGCATTTTAGGCTCTGTTGTTATTTCATGTTCCTCTTCATCTTCCTCCTGGCTGCCATGACTATTGGAAACTCTGGATGGAGCCAAGACTAGCTCAAGGCTAGCCTGCGGGAATTCGAGGCAACTTTGAGGAATCTTTGGGCATGTAATAAAAGGAGCCTTTTCCTTGGGGGAATATCCCCACACAGGGTGCAAAGAAAAGTGAGGGGAACACAGGCTGAAATGACCCCCTCAATCCCCTGCCCAGGGGCCTTGTATAGAACCAACTTAAAGGGATGCCACCCTCTTCCACTTTCTTATTGTTAAGGGGACTGCCATTGTCGCATGATCACTATGTCTTATTTTCAATATGATCTTATTAACTACTTTGCATTGAAAATTTTCTACCTTTGTGTTTGCCATAAGCATGTGCTTTAAAACCTAACTTCCTAAGGGTATGAATTTATTATTGCTTTAGCCATATGGCAGTTGGGTTTTAACTGAGAAAAAAATACTTCAATTATTACAACAGAAAGACTTCAGTATAGGAAATTGTGTAAGCCAATGATAGAGGAGCAGAAAAGAAAAGCAGTGGATGAGGAAACCAGAAATTAACACCCCTAGTTTGGAGGAGAAAAACGGACAAGAGATGGTGTAACCAGCGACCATCATCATGCTAATGTGAGGCTGCAAATGTAAGAACCAAGAGCAACCACCCAGGATAGGAGCGTGGATGGAGAAAACTCTTGGTTCTCCTATAGCATAATTAGGCTGCATACTGACTCTAAAATCACCCTTTTCTTATCTTCTTATTTCCAAATCATAAATGTCTGCATATTTTGAACCTGTTAGTGATATTTTCTGTTACTTAGAGACAAATATGTCTGATGCAATATTTATCCAAGTCCTAGAAAAGTCTATTTATAATAATATTTGCATTACATTAAGTATCTGCACTTACAGTCAACCAATCCTTTGAAAGCTGAGGCCACAGTGACCTCTGGCCTGGCCTGTGGGTGCAGCTTCTGTTCCCAGGCCTGCAGGGGAAAGCTAGAAATGCTGGTCAGTGAGAGAAGCTGCTCTGTGGGGTGGAGCACACTGGGATTCAGTTCCAGGGTCTCTGCTGGACACCTTGATTGGGAGGCTCATTCAGCAAACCTAGCCTCTATATTCCTGCCAGGGGTCCCCAGGGACGTCACTTCCATTTTCTCTTGGCCTGCGTGCATGCAGGGCTCCCTGATTGACCCGCACAATATAAACACACAGTTATAGTATTTATCCTGGAAACTCCCCTGAGCCTTAAACTGAACAGTGCATTCAAAGATCTCCTCTCCTTTGTCTCTGGTTCTGTGATCTAAGAGAACCAGTTAATGAAAAGAGAGGTTCCTTGAGGCAAGGCCCCATGTCCTGTCTTTGCTGAGATTTCCCAATGGTGGTTGATTTTGCTTGTTTATTGGGAGCTCCTATGTGGTATCTGTGGGAAGTGTGTCTTGCAGATGTGATAGACATTCGTTAAAAGAATTATTTAAATGTAAGTTCATTTTGCCCACCTCTTCAGTTTTGCTTTGCACAAAGTAGGCTGAAATGATTCTTAAACTTGTGGAAATTGGTCTGGCAATAACCAGAGAGTAAACACTTTTGGATGGATTCTGTATTCTCTTTCACCTTGTGTGTGTGTGTGTGTGTGTGTGTGTGTGTGTGTGTGTGTGTGTTTTGGAGGGTACTAGGGATTGAATTCAGTGGCACTGAGCCACATCCCCAGGCCTATTCTGTGTTTATTTAGAGACAGGGGCTCAACAAGTTACTTAGTGCCTTGCTTTTGCTGAGGCTGGCTTTGAACTTGCCATCCTCCTGCCTCAGCCTCCCGAACCACTGAGATGACAGGTTTGTGCCACCGTACCCAGTCCCCTTTTGTGTTTTATGAAGTTTTTTTTTTTCATACTTTGTCTCACAGTCACTTAGTGATTACTCTTACTTTATTTTTATTTTTAAGTATAGGACATGAAAGTTAGGAAGTTTACATAATTGTCATCATTATCATTATAGAAAAATCTTTCCTATTTGCCTGGTACTGATCTAAACACTTTATAAGAACTAACTCATTTTAATCCACATAATAACCTTATGGGCAAGTGTGAGGGGTTGATTGTATTCCTAGTCCTAACCCTTAGAAAGTGACCCTGTTAGGAAGTAGGGTCTTCACAGAGGCTATCAAGTTAAAGTGAGGTTATTAGGGTGGGCCCTAACCCAATATGAATGGTGTCCTTGTATAAATGGAAACTGTAGTTATGAAGATATACATTCAGGGAAGATGATGTGAAGGGACACAGGGAGAAGGCAGCTATCTATACACCAAGGAGAGGGTTCTGGAAGAGGCTTCCCTCATGGCCCTTCAAAGGAACCGATGCTGCTAACACCTTGATTTAAACTGTCTGGAACCCTGAGACAATAACTCTCTGTTGTTAAAGGCACTCAGCTTTAGTACTTTGTAATGGCAGCTGTAGCAAATTAACATAGTAAATACACTATTATCACAATATTTAAATCTCATTTTAAGTCAAGGAAACCGAGGCAGAGAGGAGAAGCTATGGATCTAAATGTACAAAACCAAGTAGAAGACTGTGATTCCAGCCCTCTGGGTGGTAGTGGGGGGCAGGCTCTAGCTTCCCAGGCACCCAGATGTGTGGGAAGTAGTTAAATGGAGCAGCTGCTTGGCCACCAGGATTCCTTTATCCCAGGACTCTTCTCTTACTTGAGACTTTGGTTCATGTGTCAGTGGACATGTGTGGAGATGGAGCTGATGTTTGCTCAACTGAGCAACGGGGCTGTGTTTATGGTGAAATGTCATCCCACTGTGATCCAGGACCCTTGGAAACGTGTGAGCTCTGGGTTGTGGGGGTGTTCAGATGCTTCAAGCTGCCTCTTCCCTTGACCCCCCCCAGTGGGAGAGCAAGACACAGGTGTGAACATGTGTACACACACGACCACTTCCTCCCCCGCACCCTCCCCCCATACTTAGACCTGCATTTGCAGACAGAAACTCATACATCTGGACATACACACAAATGCAGGCAAACTCACAGCACACCTACACACGTCCACCCCTACACACAAACATGCCTGTTCTTATACTCCTTTCCACACAAATGTGCGTGTGCATGTGCATATACACGGCCAATGACACATATGTGGTGAACTGACCAACCCTCTGTCTCATCAGAGTGTAACAAGTAAGTGTGGTGCCTTAGATCAGGGTACCCAGGGGCAGATCTGAGATGGGGGGAGCAGGTGAGTGATTTATGAAGGCAGTGCTCCTGCGGGAGGCCAGGGAGGGAGTAGGGTGACCCCAGAGGAGAGAGAGAATGTGGCTTTGGGTGGAGCTGCAGACCTGCTGGATTATTGGTGCATTCAGGAGCCCAAGTCACCCCCATTTTGTTCCTCATCAAGGCGATGGAGCTGGTTTTGAGACCCTTGCCCCTGTCATGCATGGGCTTCAGGCAGAGCTGGGACTTACCCTCCGAGGTTCTTCTGTGTGTCAGTGTGGCTGGGGAAGGGCTCCAGCAGCCCAGGCATCATCCTGAGAAGACTGCAGGGTGAGAGCGCTCAGAAGCAAAGCACACTGGGGAAGAGGAACCCCGGGGACAGACACTCTGACCTGGCAAAGGGGGTCTGGGCAGAGATCAGTGTCTGTGTGTTGAGGAATGTAGGACTGGAGGTGTGGGGAGATTTCTTTCGAGGAGCAGAGGGATGATGCAGGGGCGTGGGGAGAAGAAGAGCCCTGGGTATTGGTTCTGGCCCAAGAAGACCAACTGAGCAGAAGCTTGAACAGGTAGATCAATGACAGTGGCCCACTGGGCAGAGGCTACTGCCCTCCAGGGTCTTCATGTTCTTTGCTAGATGTGAGGAGACCGAGGTCAGCCTTGGTGCCAACTGCTACTCTATGTGCTGGGGGAGAGGGACAGAGTGTGGGAAGATCTTCCCTATAATCTGTGAGGAGACATGCAAGCTGAGGATCTTGGCTCAGAGTCCCTGTCACCACCCTGTACCCCGGGCAGAGTTCCAGGCTGTCCCCACACTTGTTAAATCTCACTGCCTGCTAAGAACAGATTCTGCTGGTGTGTCCATTGGAAGGATGGGCAGGAATTTCTCTACTTCTAGCAGCTTAAAATATTAATTTTCCATATTTCAAGTCATTTACTTGAAGCTGGTGCCCCAGTTTCCAGGAAGTCTTCCAAGGACGACACCTGGGCTGCTGGAGCCTTTGCCCAGCCCTCTGATAGACTGGAGGGCAGCTTGTATGTACAGGATGGCAAACTCTCCAATCCAGGGCAGGGGCCCGGGAAAGAGAATAACTTT
Source organism: Ictidomys tridecemlineatus (assembly GCF_052094955.1). NCBI lineage: Eukaryota > Metazoa > Chordata > Mammalia > Rodentia > Sciuridae > Ictidomys > Ictidomys tridecemlineatus. The sequence continues at coordinate 215,676 of NW_027522888.1, read as the reverse complement.
TGCTTGGCACCCCTCTAGTAAGTAACATTCCCCACCGCCTGTTTGCAGATGAGGAAACTTGAGACAGGAGAGGTAAAGTGAATTTCTCAAGGTCACACAGCTGCACCCTGGTGGAATTGAGGTTCAAATCTACATTTATTCTATTTGGATTGTTTCAGGGCCTGGGACTGCTGGGATGGAGGCAAAAATAGCAGAAGGGGCAGCGCCTCAAGTGTGGGGTCCCAGCTGGATAGGCCAAGGGAGCACTTGCTGAGCACAGCCCAGGTTCTGTCTCTGCATTGTGCCAAGGATATTAGGGCTTATGTTTCACCTGGCCAGGGCTGGTCTGGTAACCTTCTGGGAATAAGCATTGGTGACTTAAAAAAAAAAAGGAATTCTCTCATAAATAAGCAATAATTTTCATGGACCAGGACATTTAAATTCACATTTTAAAACAACTGATTTGTGAGGGCAGTCCTGTTGAGATATAAGCCAAATTTTCATGAGCGAAGAGAATACTTAACAATCTTTGTCCAAAGCACTGGCTGGTTCTGGGCTGTTCTCAGGAAAAAGAAGGAAGAAATTGCTTTATCAATCTGCATGGCTGAAAAGGTAAGCGGAGTGGGCCCTGACAGCAGAAAGGAAACCCGACCAAGGACAAATTCCTGCTGAAACTCAAGGATGCAAACCCCACTTGGTTACCCCAATGACAGCTACGCAGCTTCAAAAATTAAACTTCACCTGTAGCAGCTTAAAACATATTAATTTTCCCTGTTCCAAGTTGTTTACTTGACAGCTGGTGCCCCACTTTCAAACAAGATTGCTTGTTCTCTTTAATAAATATCTGGTAATTTGATAAAAACTAGCACTTCGAAACCTACCTTTGGCCTTAACATTGCAGCGTTGGAAGACGGATTCCTTAAATAATGGGAGGTTGAGGATAAAGACTTCACAACCTGGTGTCCCTTGCCTTGAGTGTCAGGCCTTTTATTGAGAGTCAGGGTATACTTTTGGAAATTTATATATTTAAGAGAAAACACTTTGCTAAATGTTCACATTAGCAAAATGTGTTTTTTTTTCTCAAAATTTTCATTTTGAGGCAATTATAGATTCGCATGCAGTTGTAAGAAATAGTTCAGAAAGATATACAAAGTATGTGTGTGTGTGTGTGCGTGTGTGTGTGTGTGGTGTGCATTTATTTTTTAATCTTAGGATGCTTAAGTACCCCTCTACTTAGTCTTTCTGGTTACTAAGCACATTATCAACTCTTTGTCACTGTGATCAAAATACCTGACAAGAACAACTTAGAAGAGGAAAGATTGATCTTGTCTCTCAGTTTCAGAGGTTCCGCTCATGATCTGCTGCTCCAGGGTAGAAACATCATGGCAGAAGAATGTGGTGGAAGAAAGGTGCTCAGCACATGCAGCCAAGAATCAAAAAGAGGAGAGGAACAGGAAGGGGCCAGTGACAGATACAGTCCCCATGGCCACTTCTCCAGGGGCCTACATCCTCCAGCCATGTCCCCATCTGCCTGCAGCGGATACCCAGTAGTCCACTTAAATTATTAATCCTTCAAATGGATTAATTCATTACTGAGGTTATGTCCCCCATGATCCAATCATTTCCTAAAAGTTCTACCTTTGAACCTTGTCACATGGGGGACCATGCTTATAACCCACGAGCTTTTGGAGGGACCCTCAAGATCTGGACCACACACTAAGGAATCATGCATATGGTACCACAGCATCCTGGACCCAGAGCTGCTCTGCACCAGCCTTCTCAGGGCAGAAACAAATAGCTGCATGCTCTTATTTGCAGGTTAATGTTATAAGGGAAAGGCTTAGCGATGCATTTCAGAAGTCCAGGAAGTAATGAAGTTTACCTCAGGTTTGCCCTTACAAATGACCGTAACATAAACCATAAAAAAATCAAAAGAGGATGAAATAGAATAGTTATATCTACAGCGAAAGAGAAATATATTTGTATTATTCAAGGTAATAGAAGATATCATCAGAAACAAGGTGAGTCGAATCAATCATTAAAAATTTTGACTTTTGAGAGTTAAAAAAAAGAAAGGACTGAGTGAAATGAAGAAATTAGAAAATTATTATAACTATTATGAATAAGGCTTACAGCCCAACATAGATAAAGAATTATATAGTCTTATAGTTAAGACCTGAATTCGGAATGATGACTTATCAAAGCTATGAAGACATTGCTTACATATAAAGAAATGCAGATGATATCTTTCACCTTTATAACTTATAATGTCACCAGATCATATAATAGATAGATTTGCTTTCTGGGCATGTGTTTTTTTATTTTATTGTTTTATAAATAGTAAATGAACATGAAGAAATGTTCAGCCTAAATAAGAATGAAAGAAATAGGGATTTGAACAGCTATGGAGCGTCAATGTTAAATTGGTAAAAACTAAATAAGATGGATAAAATCCACCGTATTAGACTCTGTGACAAAGACTACCCACATACATTGTTGGCCACCCTGCAAGGTGTCCCCATTTTTCTGGAGTGCAGGCTGGCAATTTGTAATAAGAACTATAAAAGCATTCATACCCTTTGACTTGGTAATCCTACTTCTGGGAATATGCCCTAAGGCAATAATCCAAATTGAAAAAAACAAGTCATCTGTACAAAGATATTTATGGCAGCATATTCATTCTAGGGGAAGATGGAAAGTGACCAAAATTCCCAGTGAATGGGAATGGTTAGGTGAACCATCATGTATCAGAATTCTGTGTGATCACTAAAATTGACAAGTCCGTGAACCGTGCTCCTGGGTGAAAGTCTGTGTTCATCACCAGGCAAAGTGCAGAACAAGACACCCACTTCTACAGCTTCAAGGAAATGGTGTCTGTGCTTTCATGAGTCTTGGGGGGAAAATGTAGGTGAATGTAAAAATCTGGGAGTTTTAAATTCATGGGGGGGTACTTTTCCCTATAAATTTTATTTATTTAAACATTTATTGAACATCAATTAGATAAAGATGATAGGTTAGGGAAGAATAGACAAGTTCTTATCTTTTCTAGCACCTTGGTGTTTCCGGCTTCCTGTAGGGAACTGACCTCACTATCTCTATAGCTGGGTCATCCCTGTAGTAGAGCCTGTGGCTTGTTCAGGAAGCCATTTCAGGGAGGCTGCAAATACCTGGGATCTCCCTTCCTTCTCTGCTCCACACATTATTTCCTCATTTTTCCTCAAGTTAACATATCCTTTGAGCGCTGGGGAAGACTGATGTAATATTCGGCTGGGAAGCTAAGGGCCTGACCCTTGCTTCTGGTCTAGCAAACTTCTTGTCTTGCATGTACCTTATAGGACATGACTCTTAGGTACGTTTTGGCTGCAGGTTCCATAAATTCTTCTTCGTTGACTCAAAAATAGAAAAAAATGATGTCTCATCACAAGAAGCCCTGCACTCCAGACTGGTTTATTCCAGGGCTCCGGGTTCTATTTTTTTTTTCCCCATTCGCTCTGTGTCGGTGTTAGCTTTGTCCTCTGTGGGCTCAGATGGTGGCTGCACATGGCTGCTGGGGTCCCAGTCCACAGTGTGATGCACAGGACTGTCTTGTTCTCTTTCCTCATAAGAGCAAAGAAAATTTTACCAAAATCTGCCTTCTCTCCCTGCTTCTCAGAGCCTCTTTTCATTTCTCATTGGCCAGAATTGCATTCTAGGTTCATGCTTAAACCAATCCCAAGGTCCTCTGCTTCCGATCTTTTGGCTGGAAACCTCAGGTTTTAGTTTTCCCACTCTGCTACCTACTTACTGTGACCCTGTCTGCATCCGGAGCCATGGCATGAGTGAATAGGTAGAGAAAAGCAAGCAAACGAAAAACCCGCGGGGTTCTCTTCATGACATGGAGAACCCAGTTTCTCTGTTCCTCCTCTTATGCAGGTTTTGGATTGGCTTTGAATCTAGGTTCAGAGATACTGAAGAATAAAACAAGGAAACTCATCTTTCTTTTCTTTTTAAAGATAGTTCCTTTACTCTGGTTTCCTTCCCTCATCTCTGCTCGCATTTACTTTTCAGAATCCTCAGATGATGGCTCCATGCCTTCTTTCCAGACAGATGTCATCCAGAGTCCTTGAGGGACAAATGGATTGTTTCTCAACCTCGATTTCCAAAGGAAACATCCATGTCTGTCCTGGCTCATGTGACTGAGAAGTGGCAGAACCAGGAGCCATCCCCTAGTTGTCATACTACCTCCTGCTGCCTCTGAGTTCCGGTCAGGCTTGCTTCCTCCTCTTTCCTGTCTTCAGGGTTCTATTGCCTTGTGATATCCCTCTACAAAGAAATGTGCTTCTCTGCGGCTCTCATCACCTCTCTGGGATTTTCCACTGATGGGTCCATAAGATCTAAGGAGAAGGTTCTTTTTTAATTTTCCAGTTCTTTTTATTTGTTCTAATTAGCTGTACATAATAGTAGAATATATTTTGACATATTATACTTATATGGAATGTAACTTCTCATTCTTCCCCTTGTACATGATGTATAATCACATTGGTTACGTGATCATATATGCACACAGGATAGTAATGTCTAATTCATTCTACTCTCTTTTCCATTCCCATTCTGTCCCCCTTCCCTTCTTGACCCTTCTTCTAATGCAAAGTACTTTTATTCTTCCCTACCTGCCCACTTCATTGTGAAATTCACATCAGCATATCAAAGAAAACATTCAGCTTTTGTTTTTTTGGGGATTGGCTTATTTCACTTAGGATGATATTCTCCAGTTCCATCCATTTATAGGCAAATGCCATAATTTTGTTCTTTTGGGCTGGGGTTGTGGCTCAGTGGTGGAACATTTGCCTTGCACATGTGAGGCACTGAGTTCCATCCTCAGCACCACATAAAAATAAATAAACAAAATAAAAATATTGTGGCTATATGAAACTAAAAAGAAATTAAAAATATTTTTGTTCTTTTTTATGGCTGAGTAATATTCCATTGTGTACATATACTACATTTCCTTTATCCAATCTGTTGAAGGGCACTTAGGTGGGTTCATAGTTTAGCTATTATGAATTGAGCTGCAATAAACATTGATGTGGCTGAGTCACTGTAGTTTGCTGATATTAAGTCTTTTGGGTATAGGCTGAGGAATGCGATAAATTTTCTAAGGAAACTCCATATTACTTTCTAGAGTGGGTGTGCCAATTTGCAGTCCTACCAGCAATGTATGAGTGTGCCTTTTCCCCCACATCCTCCCCAACATTTATTATTACTTGTGTTCTTTATAATTGCCATTCTGATTGGAGTGAGATAGGATCTCAGTGTAGTTTTAATTTGCATTTCTCTAATTGCTAGGGATGTTGAATGTTTGTTCATATATTTTTTGATCATATTTCTTCTTCTGTGAAGTGTCTGTTCAGGTCCTAAGTTCATTTATTGATTGAGTTATTTGTTTTTTTGGTGTTAAGTTTTTTTGAGTTCTTTATATATCCTGGGGATATATATCTGAGGTACAGGTGGCAAAGGTTTTCTCCCATTCTGTAGGTTCTTGCTTCACATTATGGATTGTTTCCTTTGCTATGAAGAAGCTTTTGAGTTTGATTCCAGGGAGGAAGTTCTTATAGAGCCATATGAGTGAGAGAACATCACCGGTCATTGTCCCAGCCCTTTGCATTTAGTAAGGCTCTCTCAAAAAGCGTATCTAGAAAACAGTTTGTGTTAGTGATTCATAAGCCTTAGGATATAAGCCTGGAGTATTCTCCCAGATAATTAAGTATATATTATGGGGTAGAATATAAGGATTGCATTACTTTCAGGCTTAAAGCATAAAAAAAGGTTGAACGTGAGGTAGGAAGGATGCTCCTGAGACCATCAAGTTTCCTGACTCCAGACCAGGCTCCAAGTATCAGCAATAATCATGGTAAAGGACTGACTTATTGAGGAATGTCAGGTGAATCATGGCTCTACAGTCAGTGTCCTTGTGCCTGAATTGAGGAGTTTGAATGGGAACCTTCTAGAAGCACTGATGTCACTGCTATTCCTCGCTGGACAGCTTTGCTTGCCTTCTATCCCATACACTGCTGCCATTTTCAGAGCCATCAACTTCATAAAGAGCACAGTACTTACTTCAGTGGCTGAGATTCCCACAGGAGACACCTCTAAGTAGGTGGCCCTTCACCTGCATTTGGTGTCATCTTGAATGCAGGGAAAGAAAGTTGAGTTGGTTCTTGTGTTGGGTTGAATGGTGACTTCAGAAAGGTAGATGGAAACTCTGATCAACCATTGAATGTGACCTTATTTTGGAAATAGGATCTTTACAGAAGTGATCAAGTTCAAATGAGATCACTAGCATGGAGCCTAACCCAATATGACTGGTGTCCTGATAGAAAGGGGACGTTTGGCTACACAGAGACAGACATGGACAGAGAGAAGACAATGAAGGAGAAAATGGCGTAGGGTGAATACCAGGTGAAGATGGAGGCAGGGATGGGAGGGACGCATCACTGAACCAAAGATTCCCTGGAAACCACCAGAAACTAGGAGAGAGGCCTGCAGAGACCACCCCCCTCCCAGCCTGCGGAAGACACCAACTCTGCCAACACCTTGACTTTGGCCTTCCAGCCCCTCAGCTGTGAAAAGATAGATTTACGTTATTTTAAGCCACCTAGTTGTTGGTACTTTGTTATGGCGGTCCTAGGAAACTAATGTAGCTCGTAAAGGCTCAGGAGATGGAGGGCTTCTCAGATCCACACAGCGCAGAGTATTAAAATGCATGGAGGACTCCCCGTTAGAGAGGGTAGATTGAGGGAAAAGACACATATTTACCCCTGCTTCTTCCTGTAATCCCACTGACCAAAAAGTGATCCTTTTTTTGTTTTGAAATTCATAAATTCAACAAACACAAAGAAAGGAGAGTCAATCAGTTCATCCAACCAACCGAGCTTGGAAAGCAGATGGGCCAGTGATAGTGACTTTGTCAGACCCGAGGAAGCTGAATCTTAACCTAGTAATCGAGAAATCCAAGGAGCCACTTAACCCATAGTACAGGCCTCACTGCTCCTGTAGGAAACAGGAAGAAACTTCTCTGAGAAGTTTGATCAGGCTAAGGGGAAAGACTTAGGATCCTAATATCCGGGATGTTCTAATGAACAGTCCTAGTCCTCATCACCTGACTGTGAAGGGAACTGTTGAACTCCAGCCGCACATCCTTAGGACTTCTAGGGACCTTTTGAAAGTCACACTCTTAGGATAGCATAGGATCTCTATATTATTATTATTTTTTTTTCTAAACCTTTATCTATCTATCTATCTATCTATTTTTATGTGGTACTGAGAATTGAACCCAGGGCCTCACACATGCTAGGTGAGCGCTCTACCGCTGAGCTACAACCCCGGCCCAGGCTCTCTATATTATAAAGACATTTTCTTACATGTGTGAGAGAGACCAAAACAACAGATACAAAGACTTTTGCAATAAACAGTCTGCAGTAGGAAAAAGTGTGAAACCCAGCTATTTATAATATTTTCAGAGGTAAAAGAAGATATTTCATTCATGAGACAAGAAAAACGCTATGAATCTAAAACTATTGGAAATTTAAAAAGAGAGACAAAATTAAAAGCTCAATAGAAAGGGTAGGAGAAAAATTTGATAAATTTTCTCAAAAGGTAGAAGAGAAAGTCTGGTGATAGATGATAGGAGGATCCATATAAGAAAGTTATAGAACCAGTGCAGGAGGTCCAATACCCAAATAGTAAAAGTCAAAGAAAGAGAGAACAAGGACAATAAAGAAGACTACATCATTTAAGAAACAATTTGAAACTTTTTCAGAATTAAAAACTCAAGTATCCAAACTGAGAAGTCCCATCGAGTGTCAAACATGACACACCATGAAATTTTAGAACACTGGGGATGAGGAAAGATTTAAAAAGCTTTTAGAGACAAAATCCAGGCTCTCATTTCATTTCACCTCTAAACTTTCTTGCATTGTCTCACACATGAGCTTTGAGGGGGACACCTCATAACCAAACCATAACAATGGTAAAGGGAAATTTCAAGATCACAGTTGCACTGGATTTAGGCAGTAATTCAGACCATTGGAGAAGATCAGAAGACTAGGAGAGAAATATTCAAGAATGTAAAAATGATACACTGCCTAATGATTCTGAACATATTGAGAAGAGATTTCTGTATATAGTTGAATTAATGATAAGAATATAGAAAACTAAGCAGATGAAAGACCAAGACCATGTTAAAACTCCACGGAAAAGAAAATGTATTAGAAAATACAAGTAATCATAGCCTACAAACCTAAGGAATAAGTTGTGGATAGTATTTATATGATCATAATTATGTAAACATTGAGTTTATTGAATTTAACTAAAAATGAATGAACTTCATTAGGAGGTTGGGAATAGGAAGTAGCTGTGTGTGGAGGGGTTGGAAAGAATGGTGGAAAAGTCCAAGTAACACACAGTGTCAGTGTATTACTTACAGATAGGGACGAAAGCCCAAGACCAAAGTATCTTAAAGTTGAAAGTAGTTTTCTCTGCATGGTGAAATGGGGCCACGGGTACAACTCTTCTTTTTCATACCAGTCTTATAAGTTGCTTGGATTCTTGAAACTATACATGTAAAGAAAGTCTTAAAGCCAAGGATGGAAGAAACAAGAAGAAATGCAAGGCCATTTGGATATATTAGTTTATGTCTTCTCTCTCCCCAGTAGAAACCCAGTAGAGAACAATGCTAGCAAGAACACCTTGATCTTCAGGCTTTAGAAATAAAGAATCTTAGAACCTTAAAAAGCCTAACTCATGGAACCATAAGAATTTGAAATCTTTTATTCATAGAATCTGTTTTCTTCTTCACTGTGCTGGGGAACAAACACCTGCTAGGTAAGTGCTCCACCAGTGACCTACATCCCTAGTCCTTAACTCCTTCTTTAAACCTCAACTCAGGTGTCATTTCCTCCAGGAAACATTTACCAGCTCCTCCCCACATCCCAAGATACCTGCATTTCCAGCTATCCAAGCCCTCAGAAGCCTACAGTTCAGGATGTTTGGTTGTCCTCCTCCTCTATTGATGGCAAAACATGCAACTTAAGCATTTCCAAGTAAAGACGTTCAGCTCAGGTTTGAACATGATTGTTCAGGATCATCCCCTCAACTCCCACCGTCTCCCTGGAGTAGCATCAAGGCAGAGGAGTTGTAGATCCCTTGGCTTCATGGTAAGCTCTTGATCTCTGATCACAAGTCTATGCTAGCATCTGAGAGGTGTGCCTTTGACCTCTAGTTCAGTTTCTGGTATTGATCCTAGTGGCACCTGCTGAGATATCTGTGTCATTGGTCCAGGACGTCCTTGTCTTGACCACAGACCCTTCTTATCTTCTGTCCCTCCTCAGCTATGCCCTTTAGCTCTTTGGATGTACTCCTGAGCCTTGGCAAGGCTGACACAGACTTGGGGAAGTGATGTAGATACTATGGGCTCAAACATCTCCAACTGCCATTTTTTTTTCACTGTCCTATGTTGGACCTCACTTACCTTGCTGAATCTTAGCTGGAAGTGAAAGACATCCCATCTCCCACACATTTCTAAAACTAATCTGTATAATTTTCTATTTTTGCCTAATGACGTTACCACCAACATAGAGGCTCTCTTATCTCACGGTTTCCACAGGTTAGGAGTCTGGTCACTGCTTAGCTGGGTCTATTATAAGGCTGCAGTCAAGATTTCAGCCAGGACTGAGTTCTCATCTGGACCTCAACTGAGGAGAGATATTCCAAGCTCATATAGTGGTGACTGGCATTTAGTTCCTTGGAGGCTGCCAGATGGAGGTCCTCCTCATTTTCCTGTTGTCAGTTGGGGACTGCTCTCAGTTCCTTGCCACAAAAACTCACAATATGGCAGCTGGCTTTTTGTAGCCAACAAGATATTTTTTTCCTTGTCAATGGACACTACAATCATAGCAGCATATAATCACATATATGTAATCATGTTCTGTTGGAAAGTCTAAGAGTCCATCCATACTCAAGAGGAGGGGATTATGTGACAGCATGGACACCAGGAAGAGGGAGACCTTAGAGTCTGTCTCCTGGACCTAGTGCACCCACCTGGGGTGGGGGGCAGAACCTCCACTTTTATATTCCTTTTTTTTTAATTTCTCTGATTCCTCATGGCCAATGAAGTCTTCTTTGGGGGGAAATGACTTGCTCTTCCTCCAGTTATGTTCTACTGTTTGTACAATGCTGCCTTTTTTGTACTTAGAAACCAGGGTTTTGAGATTTTACAATATATTTTTTTTCTGCCAGAAGTTCCAAAATTTAAAAGCTTGAAATTAACTTTTTCATGTTTTAGTTTTTCCTTCCTTTCCAATGCAGTAAGTACAGACTGTCCTACCTGCTGCCTGAGGAGTGGGAAAAGGTCATGGGCAAAGGTGAATGACTGGGAATAACATCACTGTGCTTTGCTGTGATACCCACTGAAATGACCCGGGTGTTAGTCCCAGCTGTACACTACCAGCTCCTTGCTCTTGGGCAAATCTCTTATTTCCTATGAGCCTCAGTTTCTTTCCCTTTGAAATAGGGATACAATATCTATTCTTATGTTGTGAGAATAAGTAGTCATAAAGTTATTCAAAACACCTTTGTAAGTTTTAAAAGTACCATATGTGTATATGTTATTATAGTTACTGATTCTATATTGGGTGGTTGGAATTGGCCAAAGTGCACACATTGCCACTCTAATGGTGGTTAGAGATGGCGCTTGATTCTGATGAGTCTTCTTTGCATTCCTGGAATTGGCTGAGAGTTTCAGCACTTCTGCTGCAGGTTAAATGTGTGATAGCAGATGCTGACTGCAGATTCATTGCTGTGTCAAACTCTGATTTGACTTGAGACTTGACCAAATCAGTGTCACAATGCTAGATGTGTGTGGATGCCTCTGGTAAATCATACAAGTGCCATGAATGAACAGTTAGATTCTTAAACCCAGGCTTATCCACCCCTGGGACCGTTATTCCAAGATGCCATTTAGACAGAGTTTATTCATTCCCTGCACAATGTTCTTTCCATCACAACAGCATCATAACATATCCTGTTCTTGATCCCAGGCTTTGTGCAGGGAGAGTTATATTATGCACAGACTTGCAGAAAAATTTTCTTCACTTTTGACTCAAACAATATTATTTTTAGTAAGAATTTATGAAGGCCCTGCTGTCATTGGGTGGTACGGACAACATAGATAGGCTATAAAATTCCTTTAACTTTCTCCTGGAAATCTCATCTTCTGTTGCTTAGTAGCTCATCTTTTTCTAGAAGGAAAAATTGATGCACATTGCAGAACTGGCTGAAGGACTATAAAATGGGGGAAGCAGATGAATGCAATTAAGACCCTCAGGTGGTAGAGGACCTTCTAGACAGGACTGTCTCATTTTGGTCACAGAGGTTTTGAATTTGCCCTCCTGGAAGTTGATAGAAAGATATTCGTTCTCTTCAGTGGGACCTTTTCACACGTCTTTCTTTGAAGCAGGCTGTCTTGAACACTCCTTGCCAGAGTAAATGGCGTTACTAAATGTCGACAGCAGTGTGGCTGAGAGTTCACGTTGACTTGGGACAAAAGAAAGAGATAAGGTGCTCATTGGTCCTAAATGGTGGTGTTTTGGATCAACTGAGGACTCAAGCTTTGGTGGACAAAGGGACAGAATAAGTCACAGGAACCAGATCAAGAAGCCTAGCCTGCGTGACTTCAGAGAAGGGATGTGGGTTTAGGGTGCCTGTGTCTATGAGGCTTCAGAGCCTGAGGAATATAGGTGGGTGGTGGGACTCCCAGCCTGGGAGTGTCTGCTCTCTGCAGGATTTCACATTCCTCGCTCTAGCCCATGGGTGTTAAGTCTGGAAGGAGGAGGGAAAGGCAGAGGGGCTACTAATATTTTTGAGTTTTTACTATGTGCCAAATCCAGGGACTTTGTAGATGGAGCCTCCTTTAGTCACAATAAAAACTATGTGAAGCAAGCACAATGACCATGACTTTAATAGTATAGTAGCCCATAAAACTCAGATGAGAAGAATCGAAATAAAAATTTTCTCATTGAACTCAGATGGCAAATCTCTATTTCTGCTCCTAGGAGAAAATGTAGTCTAATGATAGTTCAAGATTTCAATGCAACATGTGTATTTTCTTATCACTTCTGGCTCAAAACTTGACCATTTAAAGACATGCTGCTTGCTCCCTCATACTCCTGCATTTTGGTCAAGAGAGTCTTCAGAAACCAGTGGCCTTGGGGTGGGGGGCACCTGGCCTGTGGTCTCAGGGTATGCTGCTGACCTCCTCTTTATCCCATCTTAGTATGGCATGGTGCTCATCCTTGGAGCCTAGGTTTCTTCATCTGTTAGTTTAGCCCTACCTCTGCCCTGGTGTTACTGTGCTGTTGATACCCCAAATTCAATTTCAGAGAATGTCCCCCATTCTCAGCTCTCAGGTCCCCTTGCCTTGTACTGTCTGTGGTTACCTCCAGGATGGCTGGTGGTTCTTCTTCTCCTCCTCCTTCCTCCTCCTCCTCCTCCTCCTCCTCCTCCTCTTCCTCTTCCTCCTCCTCTCCCTCCTCCTCCTCTCCTCCTCTACCTCCTCCTTCTCTTTCTCCTCCTCCTCCTCCTCCTCCTCCTCCTCCTCCTTCTTTTGGTACCAGCCCTTTTTTTATGTTTTGTTTTGAGACAGGGTCTTGCTAAGTCCTTAGGGCTTTGTTAAGCTGCTGAGGTTGGTCTTGAACTTTTGATCCTCCTGCCTCAGCCTTCCAAGTCCACTGGGATTGCAGGTGTGCACCACTGTGCCTGGCTCTAGAATGGTTCTTAGTGCTCATTCTCAGTGGCCTTCTGCCCTCTACTTGGGTCCATGCAAACTCTAGGAACTCCTACAGCCTCTCAATGTCATAACCGGTCACTGTCACTGTCACCCTCAAAGATCCAGGATGGGCAGTGTATCAGTCCTCTCCACTCTCAGAACCTCTCTGCCCACCCTGGGCTTGGCACAAGGATGAGGGACAGGGTGTTGGGCTCCAAAAAAGCATCTCCTTCCTTCTCCCCCAGCTTGGAAATCTTCCATTTGCTATAGAGTACAAGGACAAACCTGCTCTCTCTATTGGCATCTTCATTTCAAAGTTTTCCTGTCTCACACCTTTGGCCTCACAATATAAAGAATGCAGCCCCTCGATTCCCAGAGGTAACTAATACTGATAGAAGCTCAGTCAATTGGATGCCCTCTCCTGTTAGAGTTGCAGAGCCTGGGTAGGACACCTGCTATCTAGCAGTACATCAGCAAAAGCTGTGAAATATTATTTCATGATTCTAATGTTATACCCATTTCACACTTGGAGAAATCAAGCCTTGGAGATGTTGAGGCCAAGTTGAGGTCCCAGCTGGGGCAAAACCCAGAGGTGTCTCAAAGCAGATGCTTCTCCCCACTGCCCCACCAAACCACGCTACTCTTCAGAGGAGATCGGTGCCAGGTTCTGAATAGCTGCAAAGAAGGCCCATATAATGAGTGACAGGCCTCCAAGCCACACTGAAATTGTTGGTCTTGAGTGCAACCGAGACAAGAGTCATCACTTGGAGACTTGGCTCTGCCAGGTGAGGCTGTGGGAACCATGGTAAGTGTGCAGGCAACAGACAGGCTCTGGCAGGCAGGACCTTGCTGCTTCAGCCAAAGCAGGAAGGAAAATCTGGTAAGTGAATTCCCAACTATTCAGACTGTGCTGTGCACTCAAGGAATCAGAAAACCCCCAGGAACTCCCAGTAGGTTCTGTCCAGTAACAGGGCTGCAGAGACAAACTAGGGAGAGACAAGGGGACATTGTAACTTCTGAGTGCTACCTCACTAGCAGGTATAGACACAATTGAGGGGCCCATAGACAGCACACAACCCCCCAATTTCCCAGAAAAAAAACCATGAATTATCATAAATATAATAGAAGACCTGCTGCTCAGTGAGGTGGATTAAATCCATACACTTATTTCTTTTTCCTACTCATATTTCACTAAAATCATAGAAGGAATAAAAAGGTGTAACACCTCAAGGACAAGAGTACAAGAAAGAACAGACCTTCAGGTACTGCTATTGGAAACCCCACGCACAAAGTGGCTGTGTCACCATATGATCCTCTGCTGTGAAACCCATCAACCAAAAAACTCTAACCTGGCACAAGAACATTTTGGACTTCACTTTTAGATAGAAAACCAAAGAACCAAAGATCATCAGGCACTTGAGAAAAGTCTCCTATTGAAAAGATAGTGATCAGAACAAGCAAATAATACAAAGTAACTCCAAGGAAATGCCAACAGGAAATATATAAGAGAACTTCAAAACAAAACAAACAACCCTAAAACTACATAGCCTCAGAGAGATAATATTATATAAGGTACCTTTGCGGAGATAAAAGATGATACAGTACAGAAGTGCTTCTGAGAATTTAAAATATGATAAAATGATATATCCAATAAATGTGATGGGAGATAGCATTGAGGAAGAAAATGTGGAATATAATCCCTAAGAAGTAGAACAATAAAGCTAGAGATAGAAAATAGTGGAAAAAAAGATAAGAAAACTGAAGAATGAGTCCAAAATGTCAACAGTTGACTGATAGAAGCTCAGAAGAGAGAACACTGAGGATAGAAAAGTATCACAGAAATAATACAAGAGAAATTTTCAGAAATACAGGACAGGAATTTCTGAATTTAAGCCCCAACAATGAATTAATGGGGTTTGGCTCTCTCTCATTCATCATCTTCATGTAATTTTAGAACACCAGGGATGTGGAGGAGAGTCCTAAACCTTCTACAGAGAATAAGCCTGTACATGTAGATAATCAGATATCAGAATGGCCATGGAGCTAATGCACAGCCTCAGGAGCTGGAAGACAATGAGTAATGCCTTCATAATCCTAGGAGAAGTTAATATTGACCTAGAATTTTATGTTCTACCAAACCATTGATCAAGTGTGAAGGTAGAATGACTTTTGAAAACATATGTGTTTTTAAACAAATATTTCTTTTGCCTGATATTCAGAAAGCTACGGAGTGTGTGTTCCACAAATGAGATTGCAAACCAAGAAAGAGAGCATGAAGACAATGTGAGGAAAGGGAAACAGGAAAGAATGGGAATTCCCAGGATGGAAGGAATAGAGGTTCCTGGATAGAAAAGTTAGCAGGTCTAGAGAGCCCCAGTTGAGATATTGTCTGAAACACAGACAATATCCAGCGTGCTTGGTGACATTGAGATGGTTCATGTCCCCCCGCCCCAGAAGCAAGTTCATATATAAAGTATAAAACAGAAATCTCAAGAAATAAGAACATATTATTATTATTATTTAGAAATAAGGAATCAGAAGAAATGGTTTAAACAATGAAAATGTTTCCCTCAGTGGAGTGTGATTCAGGGGTACAGAGGTCAGGGTTCCAAGAACCGATGTTTTAAGTCTATAGATCTATTTAAAAATATGTATATGCATTATTTTGAAATTTTCTAATATTTGGCAGTTTTAATCTATGAAAATTGCATTCTTCTATGGTTTAACAATAAAATTAAATAAAAGTGTGAGGAGTCCTTAGGTGTAAAGCAACGGAAAGACAAATACTGCTTGACCTCACTTATATGTGGAATCTAGAAAATCCAAATTTAGAGAGAGTAGAATAATGGTTGCTAGAGGCTGGGTAGAAGGGATTGTGGAGATATTAGTAAAAGGATAGAAAATTTCAATAGGAGGAATGAACTCAAGAGAGCTATTGTACAACATTGCAACTAAATTTAAGAATAATGTATCTTTGAAATTGCCAAGAGTAGATTTTTATGTGTTCTTACCACAAAATGATTAGTATATGAAGCAATGCATGTTAATTATCTCAATTTAGCCATCCCACAACATGTATGTATTTTAAGACATCATGTTTTATGCCACAAATCTACAAAAATATGTTAATGAAATAAAAATATAAAGGGCCTAAAGAATAAACCGAGCAATGCTATACATATTAAGATAGGTTTGTTACATGGAATTATAAAAGTCAAGAATTTCCCATCAAGATAGAAAAAGGAAAATAAAAGGAATTATAAACCGGTGAATGAGAACACTGCATTTCCGTCATCTTTGTCCTTCAGGTCAGGTGTGTTAATTGTTTTTCCATTATAATGTTGCAGTTCCCTTTACAATTTCTTCCATGGTTGTGGCTTCCTTCTTGATAAATCATTATTTAAAAGTAATTCCTTGGCAATCCCTTGATGTCCCTGCATGTTATCTCTCCATCTACCTATCTGTCTGTCTGTCTATCTTCACCTCTTGCATTCTTTTCACCTTCTCCTTCCTCACTTGGTTCAGATTTCCTGGGAGAGGTTGAACAGGACTCAGCACTGCTAGGGCTGGGAGAGGCATAATGGTGCTCTATACAGTGTTGGTTCAGGACCTCGGACAGCACAGGAACACCTGCTATCCTGGGAACTGCTTCTGGGTGCTCCAGGGAGGCCCTGAGCAGCGCCGTTGACACTGCAACGAGTGTGTTCCCTTAGCTGCAGCTGGGTGGAACAGAGACGATAAACTTTCACAGGCTGGGAAGGTCAGATTCCCTGCTCTGGGAATTCTGAAATAAATGCCAGTGTACCTCAATTATTTCATTTATTTGCGTAGCAACATGGTGTCTCAGGAACTCTGGGTAATGCCCCCTGTCCTGTGGACTGAAGATCAAGAAATGCCAGTCTGCAGTGACAGGACAGTGAAGCAGATATGCAAAGTGGGTCAGAGAGGATAGCTGGAATCAAAATCATGGTGATTTTCTAGTTCCACGTTTTGAATTCTTTCTTGAGAAAGGCTGCATTTTTCCTCTTGGGCTTTGTGATACAGCTTAGTGGTCTTGAAATAAATAAACATAATTCCCTTTCTCTGCTTAGGCTCGATGGAGTGGGCTTCTGTTACTTGCAGTTCTGAGAATTCTAATGGGCACATGTTAACCTCTAGATTTCTAGAATTTGGTGACATACAGGACTGCTGATGTTTTGGGGAGGTGGGGAGCGAGGGAACTGGCAGTTCTGGGCAAGGAGCTTTGCAGGGTACTTGGCATGGTTCTGTGAGGATGAATTGGACTGGATTTAGTGAATATGATCAGGAAGAGAGCCTAACTAGACTCAATCAATGTCATTTTTCCTTCAAGTTTTGACATCAGTATTTGAAGTGCTCAAAAGCCTAAATGAGCCCAGCTGGTATTTAGCTGTGGTGGGAGGAGATGCTTTTTTTATGATGAAGATCTTTCTTTCTGGTCTTCAGTGTATGCAGTATGGAATCCATTTTTAGGAAGTGCCTGTCTGTATTAATTTCTTCTCATGCTCAGTATTTTTCTTCCTTCCTCCTGCTCTTTCTGACCTGATGTGATGTCATTTGGGCTGTATTAAACATTTTTTTTAAAGAGTGAACATTATACATTTCATCCCCAAAAAGCTATTTCTGGGTCTACAATTCATCTCTGCCACGGCATTTTCCTGGTTCCTAAAGGACTCTGGTACAGGCGTTCCCTCTCCCCCTCCTCCCTTTCACCTTGGATTCAGCACTAAAAAATGTAAAAGATGTTAATAAGGCAGGAGGTGCTTTTATGCCACAGGGTATAGATGATACTACTGGAAATGATGAATCTTCTTCCTGAATGTTGTCAATTTGTTACTTTTTCCTGAGTCTGCTGGTAGCAGCTCAGCATGGGGCCCCCGTTATCTCCCGGCCCAAGCAGCTGGCTTTGGGCACAAGTCTGGACTGGGAGAGATTGCTTCATGGCCCCAGTGGGACATTTCACAATTTCCTTTTCCTGAGAAACTTAAAAAAGCCATCTAGGCTCTACCACCTGTGTACTTCATTTAGAGCTTTGACCATGTGACTCAGTTCAGGAAAAGTAGCAGCCAGATCCCCTGCTGTGGAGAGGGTGAAATATGGCACCCCGCTGTGAGCTTGTGCCTGGGACCTAGGGTGCAGTGGGTCTGGGAATCAGAACAGTTTGGCTCAACACTTAATTGACATCTTCTGTGTGTGAGCAATGATGCTAGGTCTAAAGATACAGAAGTCAATAAAAGGTGGTGCATGCCCTCCAAGAACTCACAGTTTACTGATGAAATAGAGAAATAAAGCATATATAATGGGTGGAGTTCAGGGAGAGAAAGTATTACAGGAGCAGGAGGAGAGTTATTGGAGACTGGTAGGTGTGGAAGGGTGAGAAATAGGTTCTGGAGGGAGGTGACTATCTGATTTGAGTCTCAAAGAGCCTGCTAGAGTATCCAGGACTAAAGATGGGGGAGAGGCAATCATGGCAGAGGGAACAGCATGGACAAACCATGGAGGTATGAGATGGAGTGGTCTTGTAGGTCAGTAGGCTGCTAGAGTGTTCAGGAGAGGAGGGCTGCAGAGGCAAGGGGGCCAGGCAGTTGGGTGCCATGTTGCACGGTAGAGGGTTTGGACTTTCTCTTGTAGGTTTTGGGGAATGACCAAAAGCAAGGGTGGGTCTTGCATAGACTGGGGAGCTATGCTGCAGGGGGAGCCTGAGGAGGGGAGACTTAGGCCCCTCAGGTGTTAAGAGTCTGAACAGTCTAGAGCAGGAGGGAGCCATAGGTGCACAGATAGGCAAGGAAGATCCCAATTGGGAACAAGGCCTTGAAATCCTGCATCTAAAGTCAGCACTGTGAGATTAAGTTTAAAGGTGGAGGCAGGGATTGAGTCAGAGCAAGCCTGAGGAGGGCAGAAGAGGTCAGAAGTCAGAGGCCAGCTCAGCAGTTGGAATAGGAAGGACCTGCAGGAATTGTGACCCCAGCCAATTCATCACCTTCCCCTAACCACTCCTCCCCTGACTACCCAATGTCAGGCAATGACAAAGTTCCACTAGCAAGTCCACATCTGCTGTGCTGCAGGGAACTAATAACAACATGCCTGATTATCAGATAGCTGAAGTGGTTCTAGTCAACAGATAATGGCCATGAGGTAGCAATGGAGGAGGAGAGAGGTGGACAGATTGAGATGTACTTTGTGGATTGACACACACACTTGGCTATGAGTTGGCGGTGGGATGGGTAAGATGTCTCAGGAATGACTCCCAGTTTTCTGGCTTTTAGCTACTAGATGTTGGTGGGGTTCTATGAGTTGTTTATATGGTGTATTCATTTTCTAGAGATGCAGTGAAAAAGTAGGTGGCTTATAAAACATGTTATTTTTTCTCATAGTTCTGCACACCAGAAGTTGAAGATCAATGTGTTGGAATGGGTGTATTCCCCATGAGGGATATAATGGAAGAATGTGTTCCTTGTCTCTCTCTCCTTGCCTTGCCGATGAGCAGCTTCTCCCGGGGTCTTCTCATTGTCTTTCTTCTGTACATGTCAATGTCCAATTTTTTCTTCTTGTAAGACACTACTCTTAACAGATTAGGGTCTACTGAAAGGGTCTTACTTAAGTTTGTCTTTAAAGATTCTATCTACAAATAAGGTCACATTTTGAGGTTTCGAGGGTTAGGAATTCAGCACGTGAGTTTTTGGAGGAGCACAGATCAACTTAGAACAATGGAGATGACCAAGAGGGGGAATAGTTTTGTGAAGAAACTGAGTTGTTTAGTATTTAACATATCAATTTCGAAATAACTTTCAGATATATAAGGACAATGTCAGGCTAGCAGTTGTGGATACAGAGTCTAGAGCTCTGAGGTGAAGTCTGGATTGGAGAAACAAACTTAGGAATGTTGGTGGACTTAAATTTTATGTAAAGCCATGGACGTTGCCCCCATGTGTATATGTGGGGGGAAGGGCACTTGTACACCAGGAAGGGGATTCAAGTTTTTTTGCAACATAAGTCCACAGATGGTTCTTCTACCTACAAAGGACCCCTAATTTCCAGCATGCCACACAGTTGGTCCTGCAACTGTGACAGTAAGGTCAGTTACTAGTAGACATTGGCTTGGCAAGAATTGTGGAGTTTTTGGCAAAGGAATCTTTTATTGCAAATAGGTGTTTATTTAAAATGAAGGTTATATAGTATCTTTATAAATGTGACACATGCTGATTACAAAACATTCCAGCAAATTAAAGAGTATGATAAAAGTGAAAATTACTCCATACTGGACACTTTATATTCTGTTTGAGCCTTATCCCAGCCTCAGCTATGGCAAATGACTTTTTACAGGATTTGACCTTCTTACGTTAATAGCACATTGACTTAAGTTACTTGACCTAGGCCTTCTGTGACACCATGACATGGGATGCCAGTGGAAGCCTGCTTGGCACTCACACAGCCCAACACTGACAACTCAATCAGTGGGGATGGAAGCCAGCAGATACATAAAACTCCATGGTAATCATTGGGAGAGGGGAATAATTCTGAGAAAACTTCTGTTCATTTCCTCAGGAGAAACTGGCTCGATGGACCACCATTTGCTCATGGTGATGCTCAACTTGATAGCGTCCTCCTATTGACTTTTTCTCCTTCCCTGTTCCATTCTTCTTGGTTTCTAGAAATAACTTCTGGAATTAATTATCTGTTTATCATCTTTGTCCCAAGATGCATTTCAATCACTCAACCCAGAAATAATCTTCTTCAATATGAAAACCCTTCCAGAATCTATGTTCATACACAGAACTGTAGAGAGTTGAAATAAGTTTATAGATATTTTATATATCCCTGAATAGTATTTTTTTTAGAATGTCAAAAGGCAATCCTTAAAAAAAGCCAGGTCTGGGACTAGGATGAGGTAACAGGACTTGGAGGGTGCAAAAATTAAGGTGCCACTCATTCCTGGTGTCATATAGGTAGGTGCAGGGTCAGCCTCTCGTCTCACCTAGTCACAGCCCTAAGAAATTCAGTGGGTCTTTTGATGACTATCATTTCAAAAGCTTGTTCAAGAACAGGGCACAATGTTTGCCAGGTAGAGGAGAGCTTTGGGGACAGGATGTTCTCTTCCTTGTGCCATTTATGTGGGCAGATAAAGACAGCATAGTCGATGAGTCTCAAAGAGCACAGGTTTTAGAGCCAGAGTGGCTGAGCTCAAATCCTGGCTCTATCACTCACAAGACCTCATGCATCTACGTGAGAATTTATCTGTTCACAGTGGGCAAAGCCTGCCACCCCGTATTGTTGGGAGCTGGGTCTGCTTTACTGAAGGTCTGATTATGGCCTTCTCTCATGAGGTGGATATTCTGGGAATCCCAGGATGGTAAGAATTCCTCTGTCCTGGAGAACTGGATAAAAATACTGTATGTTAAAGGAGAGTACTTCTAAGTGCATTTTAATTCAATAAATAATCATTAAGGAACACAGTGTAGGATGCATTGAGCTGTAGAGGACGTAAGGACAGAGGTGTAGTTAAGGCAGTGGACATCCTTACGATCTCTTGTAGGGCTGTGCCTGCTCTTGCTGCTGTGGTGTCCTATGGGGGGTGGTGGGCCAGAACCTTCTACCCCTCAACTGTAAAGGAGACCAATACTGGATCCAGGGAGAAGGTTATTAGTGGAGGTGAAGAGGGGATGGGGGGAGAGAGAATAAATGTGAAGAGGGTCATGGCTGAATACTTTGGAGAGAAGCTGCTCCCCAGGCCCTGCTTCTACCTTCATGGCGTGCCTATGGTGAAGTAATGAGGCAGGTGCCCATCACCTAATATAGCAATCATCTTCCTTCTTCCTTCTCTAGGCTTAAGTATTCTTGAGGAGGCATGAGGACATTTCGTGGGGGCACAGTGGGGCTGAGTTTGGAAGTAGCCTTAAAATGACTACTCTTCATTTTACTAAAATATCAGCATAGTTTGGGAATCAAGCCAAATTTCTACCCTCCACTGCTTCAGATCAACTTTTTATTATTCTTGACTTTGCTGTGACTGACATCAAGTATTCAGCCGTGACCCTCTTTACATTCACATCTGTCAGTCACAGAATTTCACCCATAAACACATAGGTGATTCATGTAAGAAGTGTTGGCCATGACTACTTGTTGCCACCCACAGTAAGGCATATACAATTTTTTCTCTGATATTGACAAAATATCCTTCCCTGACCTCATCCCATTTACCTTTCTTTTTATTCCTTCCAAGTTCTTTGGAGAGAGTGTAATTTTATCATTTCCACTTTATTTCTTTCTACCTGTTTTTTACAAGGGTGCAATCACCTGGTCTTCTCCACAATCACCCCACAGATCCTTTTCTACCAAGATCCTCACTGCATCACTATATCCAAAGAGCATCTTTCTGGAAGTGCTCATTTGGTGGTATTGGATACTGTCAGCCATGAATCTCTTCTTGGTTTTCTTCTTTGCTTTCTTTACTACGGCTGTGTCCCCTCTATCTCTGACTGTCCTTGGTGGGTTCCTTTAATTTTGTTTGTCCCTCAGATGTTGTTGTTCCTTAAACGTTGGTCCTGACCTCTTCTTTCCTCCTTTACCCTGAATGTTTTTGATCATTCCTATAATTTTGACTGAAATCTATCAGCCATTGACACTCACATCTAAGTCTGCATCCATCTCACTTCTGAGAATTCATACCCATGTATCACATTACCTACAGAGTACCAGAAGTGCTTGAAACTCAAGGTGCCCAAATTGGACCCTTTTTTTTTCCTAGGAAGCCTGGTCTGCATCAAGTACTACCTTTCTCAGTAAATGTTGATCCTGTGTATTCAGTTGCCAAGGCCCTGGACATCATCCAAGACCCCTTGCTTTCCTATTTTTCACACACAGCGATGACCACATTCTATTCTTTCTGACTGCTTGATATCTCTCCTGTTTGTTTCCTCTTCTCTATAATCTTTTCATTGTTCTCTTTGGAGTGAGTCTCACCACAGTCCATGTATTCTTCATTTTTTTCCCCCTTGGTGCCAGGAATTGAACCCAGGGGCGTTTTACCATCGAACCCATCCCCAGTCCCTTTTAATATTTTATTTAGAGACAGGGTGCCACTGAGTTGCCTAGTTCCTTGCTAATTTACTGAGGCTGGCTTTGAGCTTGCTATCTTCCTGTCTCAGCCTCCCGAGCTGCTGGGATTACAGGTGCATGCCACCACACCTATCATCCATGTATTCGTCAAACTCTTATCAATGTGATCTTTATACACATTTGATCATTGCTTATACAAATCTGACCATTCACTCTCTGTTTTAAAACTAGTGAGTCTTCTCACCACCTAGAGGAAAAACCTAGGCTTCTTAGACTGACCCACCTGAGCTGCTATAATCCAGCGTCTATTCATCTTTCCAGCCTCATCTTTAGGAGAGTTCTATGAACATACGATGCTCAGTGACAGAATGAATAAGTGAAAGAATCCATCATTAAAGTCACTAATAAACACAACAAGTGTACCAAGCAGGTCAAGATCTGCCCCTGTAGAAGCCCACTCATCAGGTTGATAGGTCTATAGGATATTCTGAATCAAAAAAATTGAAACCAGAGAAAATTTTATTCTTTGTGACTCTGGAGGGCAGGAACAAGGAATTTCAGGGATATAGGATCCAACTCAGCACAACTTTCTAACAAGGAGAACTTACCACACAGGGATGGATTTCCCTACAGTAGAAAGCTCACATTTGGAGGTGACTAAACAGGTAGGTGCCTAATGACCATGGCAGGCAGGATGGAAGAGGAACTCCTGCACTTTGTGAGGTGTGGGACTTTATTACCTCATCTCCTTTCCGTGAGAAGGGGAAATAATATTTATTTATTTAGCAGTACTGGGGGTTGAACCGAGAGCCTTGTGTGTGCTGGGTAAGTGCTCTACCACTGAGCTACGTCCCCAGCCCTTTTTATTTTTTATTTTGAGACAGGGTCTTGCTAAGTTGCCAGGTTGGCCTCCAACTTGCTATCTTCCTGCCTCAGACTCCTGAGTGGCTGGGATGTCAGGTGTGCACCACTACACCTGTCTAGGAGCTAATATTTCTTGAATATCTATTACATGCCTAGAATTGTGCCACACACACACACAAACACACACACAAACACACACATGCACACACACATACATATATTCATTTTACCTTACAATTAACCTACAGGAAGGTGCTATTATGATCTCCATTTGATTGAGGAATCTAAAACTCAGAAAGGTAAAATAACTTTTCTAGCACCACACAGAAGATAAGTGACAGAGGTTGGCTTAGACTCCCACCCTGGCGTGTGTTTTTCCCCTGAGTGTCACCATCACTATCACCTGGGATCTTGTTAGATGCAGATTCTCAGACCTCATTATAGATCTACTGAATTAGAAGGTCTGGGATGTGGGACCAGAAATCTGTGTGTGTGTTTTTTTTTCCCTTCAAATTTTTAGAGAAATTAGAAAAAAAAAAAGATGTGCTCTCACTTGTGTGGAATCAGCATCTTGGTCTGATGCCTTCTAGTGTGGGGCAGCCTAGGGGGCTTCATGGCAGGTCTAAGCATCCTGCAGCCCTTCAGCTGGCTGCAATTCTGCAGATTCCAGTTGGTAATTAGGAACCAAATTTTCTCTGAGAATATTTCCTTGTAGTTTCACATATTGTTCTACAAAAGGAACAATATGAATCTGAGTAAAAGAAAAACAAAACATTAAAAACAGAGAATGGTCTCCAAGTTAAAATACAAAGAAGATGCCACAAATCTTCTCATAATCTCCTTTTTATAGAATGAATTCAATAAAAGCAAGTGAGAATTTTGTGTTTTGAGAAAAAACCAGATAAAATTGCCGGTGGTAGGCTATCATTTATTTTGTTAATTCAGCAACATTTCGAGTGAGACCCAGACACTATAGTATTTAAAAATAATGCAACCTTGCTCCCAATGCAAGTGGCAAGAGTGAGAGGTCTCCATGGAGCTTTGCTAAAAGGGGGGGGAGAAAGAAATTAAAAAACATCCACTAATGTGCCAGCTAGTAATGAAATAAGAATCTGACACTTGGTGCATTGAAATGCAAACAAGATGTCCCTGTGTTACCCTGGCAATTCATCATAAAGGCCAGAGCATTGCTGCTTATTATACATGAGGTGCAGTGAATTATTACCAGTCTGGTTCTTCTAACAAACTTTTCAAACTACGTATACTATAGGGTCAAAAAAAGATTTATATATGTGTTTGCATATGTGTGTGTGCTCATGCTAGGAAATACACATTGAAGTGTATCTCTGCCTGTGAGTACATGGAGCCGAATATATCTGGATTAAAAATGAGAAATTCAGGTAATGACCTAGGTATTTGGAGGCATTTGCTGTCTCTCTCTCTCTCTCTCTCTCTCTCTCTCTCTCTCTCTCTCTCTCTCGTTGTCACTGTATATGCATGTAAGTATGCATATATGTGTATGCATGCATAAATTTTAGATGTATACCCACTGTGCAGATGTATCCCTAGATAAAATGCAATCTAGTGTCAAGGAACACTAATCCAAGCAGGTTCTGGAACATGTATTGCAAGTGGAGTTTTGGTGGGTTAAGATGGTCTCAGAAAACTATTGCTCGAGGTACTGCATCATCATACCAAAAGGAAGAGTTGGAAAATAAATTTGTGAAATTATGAGAGTTAAGAACAGAAATAAGACCAAAACCTGGGAAGTGACTGTCTGGTGGTTGTGCTTGGGACACATGGATATCTACATGAACATGTGTGTGTCCATTCCCATCCCCCCTCAGTGGAAAGACAGCTTTGTGTTGGGAGGAGGCTTTCAGTTATCCTACTTTTTAGTGAAAAACCCCCTGAAACTTTATAGTTTATTTGTGTGGTGTGTGTGTGTGTGTGTGTGTGTGTGTGTGTATGCGTGCGTGCATGTGCATAGAAGGTTAGAACTGGGTTTTGCGCTTGAGTCTGGCAAAAACACAGAGAAGCAAAAACATTAATGAGAAGATTCTGGACCAGAATTTAAACTTCAAAGATGTTACTTATCACTGCATCTTGAAGAGTTGGCTCTATTGTTAGTATCCTGACGCTCAGGGAGACTGAGTGAAATCCCCAACTACAAAATGGTGAATCTGGGATTTGGACTCTGTCTGGCTGCTCTCAAAGCCTTCAGAGTTCTTGAAGAGGGGAGAATCAGAAGAGAAATTGCCCTGTGGGCCGTAATGGCTCTCAGGCAGTTGGATTGGGAGTTCAGCCGCCAGCTTCTGTTTTTGGTTGGAGTGAAACAGTAGTTGTGGGTGTGAAGGAAACAGAAAGAAGGTGGGTAGGGGGTTTACAGTGATTTCCCCAGGAAAAATTTCTAGTCACATTTTCTAAACCAATTTCATTACAGGATCTGTCATGAGGTTGGCACCTATGTGGAATAAATAAATGGAGATTTAAATGGAATATACAGAAAAATATCTGGAAGGTAATATAACCAACTCCCAATAACAGTTATAACTGGGGAACAAGAGTGTGGGAAGGGAGAAACAGGAGGCTTTAGTTATTATTTACATGCCTCAGTTTTATTTTTTAAAAACTTCTAATCATATACCAATGTAGGATAAAATAATAGAAACAAAATAGAACACATTCTTAGTCCCAGGTTCAACAGTGATAATTCATGGATAAACTTGTTTCATTTGAACAGAACATCCCTCCTCCCAGTTCGCCCTCAACCTTCCAGTTTATTTTAAAGAAGCTCTCCAACACTATGGCCCTTTACCACTAATGTATCAAATTAGAAAAGAAAAATAATGTTCTAATATGAAAAAGAGAGAGAAACTAATTTGGCATCCATGATAATTCCAATAGGGTCGGAGTTTCCATGGTTTATTTAATTTTGTTTTCTAATGCATTGATTCTCATACCTGGCTAATCACTGGAATTTCCCAGGGAGGTTTTAAAACATGTAGACCCCAGAGCCAACCAGGACTCAGGGAATCAGAAATCTCCATGGTGAGTCCAGGTATCTCTGATTATAAAGTTCTCCATATGTTTCTGATGATGAGCCACGTTTGAGAATACTTGGTCTACTTAAGATAAACTGTTTCAAGAACCTTCCAGCACTTTGGAAAGACTTAATTCCATATAAGCAGTTGATACACTAATTACAAATTTGCCTTATCTAGTCATTAAATTAGGTTCCCTAAGGACTACTCTGAGTCTTTTGGATTAAAGGAGTAGTTGAATGTAGTTAACCTAGTTCTGATTAGTGTATAGCTATAACATAAAAAAACCCTTCATTTTTAAAAATAGTCTACAATTCATACATATTACCAATGTAATACTAGTCTTTGCTATAATTAGTGCAAAAATATGCCTTATGTTTATCAGTAGATTCCCTTATTTTAACATGAGAAAATGGAATCTCAAGGCAATTAAAAAAAATTGCCTAAGGCTGTGCAGCTGGTTAATGACTGATTCAGGACACCTTGCAAAACCCACACTGTGGTAGGCACTTATTGACCTGTGGCAAATAATATAGGGTTCCAATATTCCAGGAACTTAGGGCACAGTGAAAAAGCCTGACAGATGGTGTGGCCGTAACTCTCAGTCAATAGAGTTGAGAGATCTGTACCCTAGGGTGAATGACAACAGAAATTACACAAATTCAGGTGCCCAGAAGTGAAACCAATTTCTTGTCTCTAGAATGGAAATAAATTTCTATTTTGAGCTCTTATTCTTACGGAAAATGAATGTTTTCAAACAATATAGATGGTCAGTTCAGATTTCCTGCCCCCTCCCCTTCCATGGGAATGCAATTGAGTTCTGGGGGTGGGGTGGGTATCCAAATGCCAAGACGTCAGGGAATGGAGAGATTGTCTTCCATCTGGCCTCCACTGAGCACTTCATGTTCATCTGGTCCCTAAGGGATGATCCATGTAGAATGCAGCTGTGTCTGTCCTAACCACAAGGCTTGTCCCAGACAGTTGGCTGTTCTTTGCACTGTGCTCAGAAGCTTGAGAACTCTGGGAGGAAGCTTTGGGCCTTCCTCTGGGAACTCCTGGTGGCTATTTTTGACTTTGCTTTTTAAATAACTTATTTTCTTTGAATATTTTTAAAGTTGTCAATGGACCTTTTTTATTTCTTTATATGCGGTGCTGAAAACCAAACCCAGGGCCTCACACATGCTAGGAAAGTGCTCTACCACTGAGCCACAACCCCAGCCCTCAACTTTGCTTCCTTACACATTACTGGGCTTAGGGAGATTCCATGGTTTGGCCCAGTGCTGAGCACCACCTAGGAGTTGATTACAGATGCTCTTTACCTCTCAGCCTCACACCTATACGGGAATTCTCTTACATATCCTACTTCCAAAAGACTCTGAATGCATGAGGGTGGGTGGAGGTAGATGGGGTAGATGGGAATGTAAATGGCAGGGCTACTCTTTCAGGGAACCATCAGGGTTCAAATTTCTTCCTTCATACTCACTGTAATACTGTCTTATATCAACCTGTCAACCCAATATTCTTGTAGGGTGTACTTATTTTTCAGTAGCATAATGCCAGTGTATTTTTCTTTTATCTCCTATTCCCTTTGTCTCAATTTCCTGAACTGTAGAATATTCAAAATATTATATGATCTACTGTGTCTGGGAATTGGAATAAAATTAACTTTGCATGACCACATAAATTCTTTAAATTTTTTTTTTGTTCTGGGGTTTGAACCCAGGGGTAGTTTACCACTGAACCACATCCTCAGTTCTCTTTCAAAAAAATATTTTGAGACAGGGTCTTGTTAAGTTGCTGAGGGCCTCACTACATTTTTGAGGCTGGCCTTGAATTTATGATTCTCCTGCCTCATGTTCCCAAGCCTGCCTGAGATTACAGGTGTGCACCACTGACCCTCCTTTACATCTTTTTATTTTTAGCATAAACTGTGCCTTGACATCTTCACGGTTCAGAATGTCAATCCACCCCACCCCCCACAGATAAGACCAAGGGGAATGCATTTGTAGTTGAACTAATTGGGTTTGTAACTCATTGCAGTGAGTAGGAGCATATACCACAGGGAATTGGGATATTGTTAGTAAGAGTTAGAAAGAACCTACAGGATTTGGGCTTGTGTTAAGAGGTTTTGGAAAGGGTTTAAGGAAATGGGGTATTGCTCTAGATTGTTACTGTCAGGAAGTAGGGTAATTCTGTGATTATCTTGCATCTTTGATCTAGAAGGAGGAATGAGTAGGTAGAGGCTAAAGCAATAGCTGGTAAAGAAGCAGCAGTTACTGGTATTACCTTGGAGAGGGAGATGTTGGGTATTTTTGTGGTTTTGGCAACAATCATGTTCTTTGTTCAGACGTGCCTATGAAGTGGTCTCGTGTTTGTCTGATCATCATGATCCATCACAGATCATCTACTGTTTATGTTCTGTGAAACTAGTTACGTTTAACAGGCTGCCTTCTTATAAGTGCCAGGCCACATCCTCCAAAACCAGGGCCAGGCTGGTAGCATTCATTTCCAAACATCAGGGGCAGTTTTTCTTTCTCCATACATATAAGCAAACTCTGAAATCTAGGTTTGTCTTCCCCAAATGGATTTTAGAAATACAAGAGCCAAGAATAAGGCACTTAGGATTTCCCATGTTCTCAAAGTATAGCTTCTCAAAATGGGGGGAGCTTTGAGGTATTGGGAAATCCTGCAGAAATTGCATCAATTAAAATACTGAAACATTGCCCCATCTGCACAGTGATGACACCAGATGGTTGGTGCTTTGACAGAGGAAGCACTGTGAAGGGGGAATGTAACACTCTCTTCCTGGAAGAGATGACTTTTGAGGTGGCCCTTTTCAGCAGAGAAAGGGAGAGGAAAGAAAAGGATCTCTAGGCAGAAAGAAAAACATGCATTTTTTTTTTTTTGTACTGGAAGAAACAAGCCAGATGTAGAGTTTTTTTTTTTTTTTTTTCTCACAGCCCCTTCTTGGAAAAAAAAATCAAGAATTCTCCTTGTAGTTCACTCAATAGAAAGTGCTTACTAATCTCAGGGCAGCCAAGTGGTGGATCCTCAGCAACCTGGGAGGTTGCCCTGCCCACAAAAAGGAGCTGGGCCAATCAGAGTCTCTCTCAGGACCTTGGCCTAGGAAATACCAAGACAAAGAGGCTGTGAGGAGCCAGGAGGGGAGCTGAACAACTGTGTAAAGAAGAACCCCGAGGAAGAGTGGGAGCCAAGAGGGGCCCTGGGTTGGTGAAGTTCTGAGGAGGCAGGGACCAGAGGCAGAGAGATGGCATGGGGTTGCTGTGACAGACAGAAGCTACCTGACCGGAGCCGAGTGCTGTGATTGTGGAGTGGCAGAGTGGAAAACACTTTCTCCGGTGGTCCCCCCTTAATGCCGTTGGGACCTGACTTGACTGTTATTAGATATGGAAAATGACACCCCCCCAAAAAAAATGTGAGGCCTGGGAAAAGGGGAGTGAGAAAGAAAGCCACACCTTGGTGGCACTGATCCTTTCCCAGTACATTCTTTGCTGGAGATAAGACAAACCCAGGGGAGGAGGTTTCCATCAAATCTAGAAAGGCAGTCTTTGAGAAGAGGCCAAAGCATTGATCCTTCCCTAAATAAATCCTTTCCAGATACCAACCACTGACCCCAGGCCCTCCATCTGGTCCAGTGAGAAAAATCCCAGATATTGACCAGTGACCCCAGACCCCCTCCCATTTTTCCCAGTAAAGCAGACCCCAAATTCCTGAGTGTGCAAGCTGACACGCTCATTAGTTAAGTCACCTCTCGGTATATAAGCCCAGTCCCCTCTATTGTTCAGTGGCTTATTTTGCAACAGGAGAGTGGATCCATTCCCATGAGTGCAATCCCATTCCTAAATAAAAGGCCAAGATGATCCATGAAGTTTGCATTTGGCCTGGTCTTTTGTGCTAACAACCAGACTCTCTGGTCCTGGGCTCCTGGTCCTTTCCTCTTCCTCACCACTCCACATACATCCTTTCAACCCCCAGCCCCCTAACTTATTTGAATTCTTTGAAAGAAACTAATTAAAGCAAGAACAGGGGGAATCAGGACCAGACCAGTGAGTGCTGTCTGCTAAGACCTGGGGTTTATAAATGTTCCCAAAGAGCTCATTCAGTTTTAAGGGACAGAAAACCCAACTCAACTTGACTCAGGACCAAACATCCGTGTATGATCTCACAGAACTGATAGGCCTGGGGGTAGTTAGCTTCTGGTATGCTGGATTCAGGGGCTCAGAGATGTCAGTGAACTCAGTCTCTCTCTATTTCTGCACATTTTTTTCTCTGCGTTGTCTTCCTTTGGGCAGACTGTCCTCTAGATTTTCATTCTGTGGCTACACATGAAAACAGCTGGCTGGAAGTCTCTGCAAGGGAGCCTAACTGTTCAGCTGGGGTCTGCCCTACAGTCATTTATTTATTCATTGCACTCTGTCTTCTTCTTGGAAATGGACGCTTCCTTGAGTAAGAGTAGAAACCACCAAGGGATTGGAATATAGATGTATCCCCAAAACTCAGCTGACATTCAGTATAATTGGTTATAGAGTTCTAAGACGGAAAACACGTTGTTTCTGATGAAGGGAAGCATATTAGCACATTGGGAGACAGATACTATCTTGTGATAATTTCTATAAGTAATTGCTAAACGAATGTGTTAAGTTCCTCTAGTTCAGTGGTTTCTTAAGTTTGGTGCCTGGACCAGCAATATCAGCAGCATCCAGGAGCTTGTTGGAAATGCAGACTCTTAGCCCCTCCCCAAACCTATGAATCTGATACTCTGAGCAGGGGGCCCAGACATCTCGGCTTCCTCAGGCCTACCAGGTGACTGATGGATGCTCACGTGTGAGCGTCTCTGCTCTGCAGGTTGTGCCCAAGTTCTTTTTATTGCACTGAAGCCCACCTGCCTTCTTCAGCAACCTGTGAATGCATGTGACCCATTTCTTGGTTTTCCCTAGGCCTCTGGTCCTTGTATTACTCTGCAATAGGGATGCCAGAATTGTCTTCCACCAGTTAAATTCAAGTCCCATTTGTTTTTAGGAAGTTGATGGTTGTTTTTGGAGGGTAAATTCTACCAGAGGTCTTTTCACCTTCAGACTTGTAGTAATTAAAGATGAATGCTCTGCTTATTTTAAAATATTTTTAAAAATTTATATTGATTGATTGATTAGATACCAGGGATTGAACTCAGGGACACTCAACCACTGAGCCACATCCCCAGCCCTATTTTGTATTTTATTTAGAGACAGGGTCTCACTCAGTTGCTTAGTGCCTTGTCATTGCTGAGGCTGGATTTGAACTCATGATCCTCTTGTCTCAGCTTTCCGAGCTGCTGGGATTACAGCTTGTGCCATCGCGCCTGGCTTCTTCTGCATTTTTTTAAAAACTGTAAATCTTTGCCAGTGTTGTCAGGGAAAAACATATAAAATACGACTAGTACAATTTATTCTCAGTTTCTTGCTTACTATGTAGTTTACCATCTTATTAGGAGTAGAAGTTTCAGTTCTATCTAGTAAATCTAATCAAAATTTCTAATTCTAATTGTTTTTGTCTTTTCTCTTAAAATCAGCACATTAATTCGTTTGGATATTTTCAGAACATCTAGCTTTTCCATTTCTATGGCATTTTATGTGTTCTATTTTTTTCCCCTAAAACCAAACACAGTGAATCATTTTATTAAGAGAAAATGCAAAACCAGACAGTTGACTTCAGATTAAAAGACAACTTCAGATTCAAAACACTGAGAGACTCAGTGTTTTGATTTTTATTTAGGTTTATCATATTACATAGACTTACCTAAAGCTTATTACAATGTTGAAACACCTTTGGGGATTCTATACTTACAGTATTTAAAAATGTTGGCCAATTCCAAGTAGAATATCATGTGTGTGATCTTTCTTCTTTAATTCACCATACCAAGAACAATGCCATTTATGTTCTCTCTGGGTACAGTCTTGATTAGTGCAGTTATGTAATAAATTTTGAACTTAGACCAGTTCCTCTCACTTTTTTTTCCTTACAAATATTTTTAGTTATTTTAATTTCTTTGTGTTCTATATAAATTTTAGCATAAATTCTTATTGGAACTTTGGTAGGAATTGCATTAAAGTATAGGTAAATTTAGAGAGAATTGACATATTTACTACACTGAGTTTCTCAATCCTTAAACATGGTATGTTTCCCCATCTATTTAGATCTTCGTTGATGTCATTTGTCTGCCTGGTGGAGTTTTCAGTATATAAATCCTATTCATATTTCTTTAGATTTATACCTATTTAATTTACTTGAGAGATTAGAAATGGTATTTTATATATATATATATATATATATATATATATATATATTTCAAAATACCTTTATTCAATTTATTTATTTTTATGTGGTGCTGAGGATCAAACCTAGAAAAATGGTATTATATTTTTTAATTTGAGTTCCAAACATTCATTGGTGGAATATAGAATGTACAATTAAAATTTTCTATGTTTATCGTATCGTGTAATCTTGTGGAACTCATTTATTAGTTCTTAAAAATTTTTTTGTGATTCCTTGGGATTTTCTATGCAGATCATCATATCATCTGAAAACAGGAAGAGATTTATTTCTTCTTTTCTAATTATTTGTATTTTACTCCGTTTTCTTGCTTTATAGGTCTGGATAGAACTTTTATCATTCTGCTTACTAAGAGTGGAAAGAACAGAAATCAGTGCCCTGTTACTCCTTTTATGGGGAAAGCATTTGTATCTTACCATTAACTGTGCTGTGAGCTGGAGGTTTTCGGGAGTGTATGTTCTTTATGAAGTTTAGAAAGTTCTCCTGTATTACTATTTTTTTTTAGTGTATCTTGTTTCCTTTTTTAATTTGTTGTTTTTAGACATACATGACAGAAGTTATTTTGACATATAATACATGGAGTACAACCCATTCCAATTAGGATCCCATTCTTGTGGTTGTACATAATGTGGAGTTACACTGGTTATGTATTCATTTATGAGCAAAGAAAAGTTATGTCTGATGCATTTTACTGTCTTTTCTACTCCTATCCCCCCTTTCTTCCCTTCATTCCCCCTTTGTTTAATCCAATAAACTTCTATAATTCTCCTCCTTATCCACCTTGTTGTGGGTTAGCATTCATGTAGCAGAGAGAACATTCTGTCTTTGGTTTTTTGGGACTGGCTTATTTCACTTAGTATGATAGTCTCCAGTTCCATCCATTTACAGGCAAATGCCATAATTTATTTCTTTATGGCTGAGTAATATTCCACTGTGTATGCTTTAGTCAGATTTTTCACTGCTGTTGCTAAAGGATCCAACAAGAACAACTGTAAAGGAGGAAAGGTTTTTTTAGGGGCTCAAGGTTTCAGAGGTCTTAGTCCATAGAAGGCCAGCTCCATTCTTTGGGGCTTGTGGTGAGGCAGAACACCATGGTAGAAGAGTGTGGCAGGGGGAAGCAGCTCATGTGATGATCAGGAAGGTGGGAGAGAGAGACAGACAGACTCCCCTGTCCAGATACAAAATATATACCCCATAGCCCTGCCATCAGTGAACAACTTCCTCCAGCCAAACCCCACCTGCCTCCAGTTACCTCTCAGTTAATCTCCTCAGGGATCAAGTCACTGATTAGGTTAATGCTATAACCCAATGATTTCTCCTCCAATCCTTCTTGCAGTGTCTCACACTTGAGTTTTGAAGGAGCACCTCACATCCAAACCATAACGTGTATATGTACCACATTTTATTTATCCATTCATCTGTTGAAGGGCATCTAGGTTGGTTCCATAGCTTGGTTATTATGAATTGAGCTGCTATCAACATTGATGTGGCTGCATCACTGTAATATGCTGATTTTCAGTCCTTTGGGTACAAACCGAGGAGAGGGATAATTGGGTCAAATGGTGGTTCCATTCCAAGTTTTCTAAGGAATCTCCATATGGCTTTACATAGTGGTTGAGCCAGTTTGTATTCCCACCAGCAGTCCTTTTCTCCACATCCTCGCCAACATTTATTGTTGCTTGCATTCCTTTTTCCCCCTATGTATTTAATATTCTGTGTACAGTCTAAATTAGAACTCATTTAAAGAACTTCATAGAATCATTTATGGGATCACCAAAACTTTTTTTTTTAAAGAGAGAGAGAGAGAGAGAGAGAGAGAGAGAGAGAGAGAGAGAGAGAGAGAGAGAGAGAGAGAGAATTTTAATATTTATATTTTAGTTTTCGGCGGACAAAACATCTTTGTATGTGGTGCTGAGGATCAAACCCGGGCCGCACGCATGCCAGGCAAGCGCACTACCACTTGAGCCACATCCCCAGCCCGAAACTTTTTTACTTAACTTCAAATGAGTGAGTCAAGCATATAACTTAGCAGCTTTTCACTTAGAATGAACTCCTGAGGTTGTCAGATTGAACATATAAATAAGAATAGTTACTATTCTGACTTACTGACTATAGCTGAAGTATAAGGCACTTTCAAGAAGAATAGATTATTTTCATTTTACTTATATAAGACAAAAATTTGCAAGTGAGATATAGTCATTCAGGTCCCTCTGCAAATATTTTATATCTAACATAAAATTTAGATGGAACACTGATCTTGGGTTATATTTATTTTTACACAAATATTTTGAACTCAAGAGTTTGCAGAATGAGTATTTCTTTACATTTAACAAATAACTAAAATTGAACAGCAAATAGTTTATTGGTAAGTACATGGTTTCAATTGCAGGAATAAATTCACTTGAACAGGAAACAATAATCAAGTTAAAAGTAATAATGCTTGCTAATCATCAGAAAATCTGTGGCCATTTGGGCTGTCACATAGAAATCCAAAATCACTTAGAGGCCAGATCTTAAAGAAGATTCATCCTCTTATTAGTCCATATGGAATCGGTCCATAATACCTGGAATCTGTAGAATTCTGTAAATTGTCACCTTCTAACCAAACATGACCTGTTGGCACATAAATATGGCTTTTAAAGAAATCTGATGGACTAGTGGTGAGGATTTTGTCTCCTTCTAAACCAATTACTTTTTTACAAATATTTGATTTTGGATCACTTGGGCTTTTTGCAATCACAATGTCACCTTTTTGGATACCAAAAAATGTTGGCTAAGCTTTTCTTCAAAGAAAATATCTGAATTTTGAATTGTTGGCTCCATTGATGGTCCAGAATACATAGGTCTGTTCTGCAATCCATTCAATTTTAGGGTAGTTACAGGGCTTCCAGGAAGAAATCTAGAAAATGTCTCAAAGCTTATGTGGGTGATTCATGGTTTCAGGATTCCTTTGGCCCCAAAGAACCCCAGGAGACCCTCACCCAAGACTCAGGTAGGCCTTTCTCACCAGGGTTCGGCAGAAGTCCTCCCGTTACTTGTATTCTTGATAATTGCCATTCTGACTATAGTGTGATAAAATCTAAGTATAGTTTTAATTTGCATTTATCTAATTGCTAGAGATTTGGACATTTTTTTATATATTTATTGACCATTCATATTTCTTCTTCTGTAAAGTTCCAGTTCAGTGCCTTTGCCCATTTATTGATTGGGTTATTTAATTTTTTGGTGTTAAGTATTTTGAGTTTTTTGTATATCCTGGAGATTAATGCTCTACCTGAGATGCAGGTGGAAAAGGTTTTCTCCCATTCTGTAGGTTCTTTCTTTATAGTCTTGATTATTTCCTTTGCTGTGAAGAAGCTTTGATACCATCTCATTTAACAGTTCTTGATTTTACTTATTGCACACTCCTATATACTAATGACGAATTAGCCAAAAGAGAAATCAGAAAAACTATACAATTTAAAATTCTTGTTAATTCTTTATAGCTGAGTAATATTCCACTGTTTATGCTTTAGTCAGACAAACAAAAAACTTGAGAATCAATTTAACAAAAGCAGTGAAAGACCTCTACATTTGTAAACTATAGAACACTAAAAAAAAAATCGAAGACCTTAGAAAATGGAAATATCTCCCATTCTGGGATAGGCAGAATTAATATTATCAAAATAGCCATACTGTCAAAAGTGCTATACAGATTTAATGCAATTCCTACTAAAATCCCAATGATGTTCTTCATAAAAATAGAAAATGCTGTCATGAAATTCATTTGGAAAAATAAGAGGCCCAGAATAGCCAAAATAATCCTTAGTGAGAAAAGACTGATGTAGGTAGCATCACAATATCAGATCTAAACTCCTAGTACAGAGTTATAGTAACAAAACTGCTTGGTGTTGGCAGCAAAACAGACATGAAGATGAATGGAATAGAAGACACAGAGACACACTCACATAAATACAGTTATCTCATACAAGTGTATGTTTAATACACGGGAGGAAAAGACAGTCTCTTCAACAAATGGTGCTGGTAAAACTGGAAATTCATATGTAGTGGAAATTTAAATTGAACCCTAGATTGAAATTGAACCCTATTTCTCACCTTGCACAAAACTTAACTCAAAGTGGATCAAGGACCCAGATGTTAGACCAGAGACTCTGCACCTACTAGAAGAAAAAGTAGGCCCAACTTTCCATTATACTGGCTCAGAAACTGACTTCCTCAGTAAGACTCCTAAAGCATAAGAAGTGAAACTGAGTGTTTTTCTTTTAATTCATGAGTGGGTATTGGATTTGCACTGATTAATATGATCATGTGATTTTTCTTCTTTAACTTGATACTGTAGTGGATTACACTGATTGACTTTGAATATTGAAATAGCCTTGTATCCCTCATTTGGTCATGGTATATAATTCCTTTTATATACTACTTAATTTTATTTGCCAATATTATGTTAAGAATTTTTGCATCTATTCTAATGAGGGATATGCTTAGATGTATACTACAGTTTGATATGTTGTACTTTAATTTTCAATCAATTCAATTGTCTTTTGATTTCCCTAAATACTTCATCTTTGATTCATGCATTATTTGGAAGTGTTTCTTTTAAGACTTTTCTGTTATCTGTTATTAAATTTTAGTTGATTACATTGTGGTTGTAGACACACTCTCTGATTTATTTTATGTTTGATGAAGTCCCATCTCAAAATAAAAAGGGATGAGGATATACTTCAGTGGTAAGAACAAAGTCTAATTTTGTATATACTCCACAAACAATAATAATAGTCAAATAGCATTATTAAACTCCCGGTCCCAAATTCCCATTGAACTTAGCATCCCATCCTGCCTGCATTGAGCAGTTTGATGGGCTTCACTGCCCTCCATCTATCCAATTATACCAGGATAATTTAGTCATTTTATAATGAGATGAGAATCTTGATCAAGAATCTACTCCAAAGGCAAATAAATAATCTCAAATGAAATTAAATGCAAACACTCAACTTTTCTGAAAATACTTTAAAAATGTAAAATTTTCTGAATTATAACTGCATTACTTGAAAGAGAAATGAGTCATTTGTAAAATGTTGGTCATAATTTTTTTTAAAACAATGGCTTTTCTTTTTCCAACCTGAAATTTCCCTTCAATTGATTCATAAATCAATTAATTACCATTGAGAGACCCGAGGGCAGCAGAAAATCGGGTCCAAATTAAAAAGAAAAAGAAGGCAATTTGTTTTAAGTCTGAAAGTTTAATGTTCAATCGAAGTTTAATCAGAAGTGACCCATTGTTAGAAAAGGAGAACGTCAATGTCTTTTTAATTTCACTGTCATTAAATGAGGACATTCGGGAACATGGAGATAACTGATTATTTTCAAGTGAAAATTAAGGAAAGATAGTATCAGAAGTCAACTAAAAACATATTTTCTTTCTTTATATTTTAATTCACAGAGGAAATAGTCTGTTCTATTGGAGGTTGGCTTGCTCTTCCAAGTGGAGCTACATAGAGTCCTTAGAGACAAATGTAACCACATGTGCTTTATCTACGGGGACGAAGATAGCAGTGCGTTTCTTTAATACCTATTTATTCAATTAAGTGGGATTTTTGCTTTAGTGAATTGCAGAATTAATTTGGTGTCTTCATTGATTTCCAAACAAGTAAATGGAATGAATGACTAAAATGAATGCATTTAGCCAAAGGAAAACATTGCCCCAAACTCAAGATATTCAAGAAATCATTCTTAGTCTTTAAAATTAAATCTACCTGTCATCCCTGAGATACAAAGAAAAATAAAGACTTTCACTTAGCTTTTAATTAGTAATAGCTATAATAGAAATACATAATTTGCCCAGGGATATCTGACAGCATTAATATGAAGTCATTCATAGGTAGCTAAATGAAATAACAGTCAGGGTCAGCTCCATGAGAAGGGGAAGGAGGGTTAAGAGGGATTTCAGTAACCAGTCATTTCCAGAATCATTTCTCTGAATTCCCCACAGCTAGTATCTATACTGAATTTAGTATTTGACAAAAAATTTTAAGATGATGCTAATAATAATAGGATGAATGGTAAAATTTTGATAGATTACTGTTTCAGCTTTAATTTCCCTGGTTGTTTTCACCCAGATTATGTAAAAGGAGGTCAATCCTATAAAGCTAATGTCTTCCTATTTCTAGCCAAAGGACTTTGAAAAGCTAAATATGTCTTCCAGGATTTGAATAATGCATTTGTTTCTTCTTAAACTGATGTTTAGATTCTTTTGCCCTTAACTTTAAGACCTTCAAATCCCTCAATTTTTTCACAGTTGATTAAGTACAGCCCTGAGAAAAGCACTGCCTGACTGTTCTATAGAAAGCTTTTCAGGAGGCTAACAGGCTCTGACCTCAGAGAAATGCTGCAGTTAAATTGACTTGAGACCTTACCAGAGACCAGATTGTTCAAAAGACCACAATAAGTATGGAGTCTTCATTATTGAGAAAACTTCTGCCCCCCATAAGATCTGAGAACAACAGTTTTTCTTTTCCTACCTTGCAACTTATTTGTGTAACTTCTACATTTTAAGTGATACATAATGCTGCAGTCTGGCTGGGCACAAATCACAAGCCACTGAAGCAGGAA
Organism: Ictidomys tridecemlineatus; assembly: GCF_052094955.1. Lineage (NCBI taxonomy): Eukaryota > Metazoa > Chordata > Mammalia > Rodentia > Sciuridae > Ictidomys > Ictidomys tridecemlineatus. Next base: position 175,971 of record NW_027522888.1, on the reverse strand, counting down.
CAAACTTTATTTCTGAACTTCACCAGCACACTCCACACACGCTCCGGGGAACTCTCCCCAACGCCACGTGGCTCCTCCTGGAACCACACATCGGAAATCCCTCCTCCAGCCCTTCCCCAGCCAATGCGAACTCTTCAGGAATCCCCGTTGAGCTCAACTGGAACTCAAGGGGAACTCAGGGAGAACTCGCTGGCATCACCTCTCAACCCCTACTTCTGGCAAAAATGTCATGTGTCATCCCAACTTGGCTATGGCCCTCAACAACATAAAATGCTAATTGTGTCACTATGCCATGGGGTGCAGTGCCTCGAACCTGTATGTAACAAATATCTAGCAGTAGAGTTGAACCCATTATAATAAAATGCATTACTAAAAATGGTAAGTAGCTGTTGCTCTGAGACCCTACAGGCCTTTCTCTCATCTACTCTGGGTCTGACCTCCAGGATCCTCCAGGAACCAGCTGATTGATGGTTAAATAATCCTAGAATCATCTATTAGTGTATCTGATACTTAGGAGAACATCTTTCTCCCTCCCAAAAGGAGACAAGTTGAAGAAAAGAGTACTCGACTAACCATTTAATGACTTGGAGTTATGGGACTACCTCCTTCACTTCACAGTCATTGAAACTTCATGTGAAAATAGAGATAGAATCATTATTGCTTTAACTCAGCCTTTAATGCAAGGGTCTGCAATATTTTGAGGAATTTTAGTTTCATACATTCTGTTTTTCAAACTGAAATATGATAAAATACTGCATGGATTTAAAGTTAGGAAAGAAGAGATAAGTTTCAAGGCTAAGATAAAACAAGGGCAAGAAAAGATTTTTAAATGACAGTATTATACAGTTGTGATTTTTATTCATATAAGAAAATTATAGGAAGTGAATGTAGATTTCATTTTTTTCTCACCTACCATCATTCTTGAAAGCATATAAGTAAATATTTACAGTATTATGATCTATATGCTGCATTTTCTAGACAATGTATTTTATAATGGTTAATAGCACCGATACTATCTGGATTCTTTCTCCATATTTAATGCTTAGGCAAGATATATAAAATGAATGTGCCTCAAATTCTTTATTCATAAAGTGAGTATAATAATGTATTTACTTATTAAGGATTTTATACAGATTGAGCTATATTTTCAATGTGTTTCATTAATATTAGATACTATTCATGATGCATAAAGTATGTTTTATCTATAGATAGTTCCTTATTTCATCTATAGACAGGTATATTTCTTTTGCACATCAGTGATTTTCAATTGGCATATAATACCCCTACCTTCCCCCCAATATTCTACTAACACAAAATTGGCTTGCAGAATCTCTGAAACAATCAAGACAATTAATACTTATTTTAAAATGGTACTTGGCTTACATATGTTTATAAACTCAAGCTTAAATTATAAGACATCTTTCACAATAAATTATATTTAAACATTGGGAGTGCTTATGACCTCCTGCTAAGTAGTATTTAGCATATATATTGAAAACTCTGTTAAGCCTTCCTACCAATCAGAAAGTCTATATTATCTTGACATTTTGCCATGTAGCTATTACTTCTGTAGAAAAGTGTTCCCGTTAAGTGTTTTGTTTATTTTTAATGTTATGGAGTCATGAAATTGCCTACTAACCTTCTAAAGCCATCTCCTACTGAAGGTGTAGAATTGTGTAGTTGGATGTAGGGTTGTAAGTGTAAGGACCTCTGTAAGACTCAAATGACCAAGGTTAAAGTTTCAGTCCTGACCCAAGGTATGCAACCATGAAAATATTGAATAAATTCACCAAAAAGCAATTTTTTAACCTGTAAAACTGGCATGATGCAAGATACTAAAGGATTTAAAAGTGCTTCTCAGATTTTCATCTTTCAGGAAAATTGAATTAGAAAATCAAAATGCTCAGACTGACCTAAAGTATTAAATCTAAATTTACCATGTAAAGACATTAAGAGAAAACAAATAAAAAACAAAGACTGCAATCTACTCTCAAGTTTTTTTTAGGAGAGAAAAAATAAATATTTTAATATCAAAAGATGAAAATACAACTTCAGGAAAATGGCAGCTCTTTGATTTAATATATTTAGTTTTATGAAAAAAATTAATTTTCTGCATTTCTTGTTTTGTCTTGGACTAGACTACAACACTAACTTTTTCCACTAGCATTTGACTTAAATGAGAGTGAGTGAATCCTGATGGATCAATAAATGTAGTTCCTTAAGCAAACACCGACATCCTTCTTAGCCTGTTACCTTCCTTTGCAAATTGGAGAAAATAGTACCTTAATGTTAAAGCTATTATATAGATTGACAGTTCTAGACATGATTTTAAAAGTTTTATGTGTATTAGCACATTAAGTTTGTATGATGATATCCTGGGAGGTAAAATTATTTTATTAATTCTACAGATGAGAGAACTGAGGCACAGAGAATTTAAGTCACTTGCCACATGCCAAATATTCAATAAGTATTGGTAAACATTCAATAATATTCATTAATATTAAATATTTGTTATTTATTATAGTATATAACATACAGTATATATAGTATAATATATCATATTATATATTGTTATTAATTTATCATGGAAGGGTTATTGTATATTTATTATAAATATGATGCATTGTACATTTATTGCTTAAATAATAATATTTCATTATAAGCAAATATAAATTTAAAACAAACATTTGATTAAACTTGTATTTTAAAGTCTCATATTTACTCAATATTTATATACTTATTTATTTGTTCATGTTCATTAACATTCACTTTATTGTTATTGTTATTAAAACATTTAGTGCTGATGTGGGTTATAATCTCTCTATATATATTATCCCAAATTTTAACATGAATTCTATACAACAATATTTAAAATTATTACTTATAGCAACCATATTGGTTTCTTTTTTTCCCATTCTTTTCCCCATTCTGGGATGAGGCAGTAAGAGACAGACAAATTTGCATGCTGTATGTAACACAGTATAGGAACCCTGAAAATATGAAAATGAGAATTTTTATGCACGTCACCTTCTCCCTTCCTGAAAGAAGGAGATGAACAAGGGAAAGAAGGAAAAGTTCTAAACTTCTTACCCTCTGGATATACTGGAAGTCATGAGTGTTATGTATGGGATGGAATGCTGTGTTTGTTCTGGGTTTTAGCCCCTTTGAAGTGGAAACACATACCTACAGGGAGGTAAATCTCTCTGGTTTTCTATCACTATTCAGTCATCATTTAACTTCTAAAGCTTATCCTTTAATCCAGGTTTTAATAAAGTTTTCTCAGAAAATCCTTACCATGCAGAATATAGAAGTATTCACTGCCTGACAGTGCAGTTCATATTAGACATTTAGTAAGTGAGAGCTGTATAATCACTATTTTTGATCTCATTCTCTTAAAAGAAACTTCTTGATGTTGCTATAGTCTCCTACTATTAATGGTAGATGCCAAACTTTAAGGCTTTCATTTTAATTTGTTGTTTCAAGAGAATTAATAAATGTATTATATATGAATATATGAGTTTTTATAGATGCTTGAAATTTTTTGATATTACATGTTAATACTTGTACAAATTAAGAACATGTTATTTATTTGGACTGAACCCCCCCCCCGCCACCCCATTCTTGTGGATAGTAAGATGGCAGTGATTTCAATAGTAAAACATCATTTAAATCTAATGCCCACTTAGCTAAGTCTTAAAAATATCAAGAAATCCTTAAAGGGACTTTAATACTTTGTCTCCAACTCTGATCATTCAGAGAACATAGCCCAAAAATCTCTCATTGATGTGGAGAACTTTATCATGGATCTTTACATCTTAAAAGGAACTTTGTTGCGTCTAGCTTAGTTTAACAAGCCTGAGCTCTTTATTTTTCTTTTGATTTCTGTAATATCATCGGGATTATCTAGTAATCATTGCCAATTTGGCTTCATTTAGGCATTTGAGATACAGGGATGTGAAATTTGAGTAGCATCAGATGAGAGTTGAAGATTCAGAATCCACCAATGACCAGCAAAATCTGGGAAAAAAATATCTCTGAATCTCAGTCTATTCACCTAGAAAATGACAGTAGTCACAGAACTTTACTAATCTTAAATGGTTGTGCTATCAAAAAGTAAATATTAAAGGAACATGGAAGGCTTTAAAACACTGAACGCATTCATAAGAAATTATAGGATTAACAGAAGAACAGCCAAGATTTCAGTTAACTTAAATAGTTGATAGGAGAGAGGGAAAAAATTACCCATAGTAGAATGAAATGGGGATGCAAACTAGATCTTATGAAATGGGTAGTAAGAGGATATTAAGGACAATTTTATAACAAAATATAACAACATATTAGATAATTTATATGAAAGGGTAAGAAAGATTTTTTGACATGATAGCTCCATAGAAAGATTATTTTCCTTTGAGATATAATTTATACATAATAAAATGCACAAATCTTAAATATGCTTTGACATTGTATACTCATGTGACCATCATTCAAATCTAGAATTTTAAAAAAATTTGTAGATATTCCATAACTACTTGGAACAGTAGATCGGAATTACCTCAAAGAAGATTACCTCTTCTTTGGCTGAAACAAGAAAATACAAATTAATTTCGCCTTATCTCCAGGATTTTTAGAAATTTACAAGTCTTCTATTTTATATCTATTCCCAAAAAGAGAAGCAAGAAAATGTCTGGATTGGAATTGAAATCTTGCAGTTTGCTGTTAGAAAGAACTTTCCCATGCTCTAATACATTGAAGATGTGGGATTGTACTGCTGATCCCAAGAATCTGTACCCAGAAACCTGTGAATGTGACCGTATTTGTTAAAAGACTCTGAGCAGGTGAAATTAAATTAGGGATCTTGAGATAAGATAATCTTGAACTACTTGAGTGGGCCCCTATCCAGTGACAAGTGTTCTATTAGAAGAGAAGACAGATGGTGGAAAAGGAAACATGATCACCAAGGCAGAACCATGAGTTATTCAAGCACAAAGAAGGAATGCTTGAAGCCATCAGAATCTGGAAGGGCCAGAAAAGTTTGTCTTCTCAAACCTTCAGGTGTTGAATGCAGGAATGTGGGGCCCTTGGTGGTAGGTAGACAGCAAGGATATTACAGGCAGTCAAGGAGTGATTGACAGTAGAAAAAGCCTGCTGATTTCTCAAACTTTATTCTATCTTATACACTGGTGGAGATTTTGTTTGTTTTCGAGGCATAAACTAAAGAATATAGCTCCAAAGAATCCTTAGTAAAGTCATATAGGACATTAATACCAAAAATAGGAAAAAAACAACAATGAATATTAACATAATTTTCTTTTTTCCTGATGTGAACACATACACAGTGTCAAGTGCCCACTTTGGCTGAAACAAGAAAATAAAAATTACAGGAGTGTTCTCAAGAAAGTTTCCAGGTTAGGATATTGGAAGAGATGAGTTATCCCTTTAGGATTGATTTATAGAGCTAATAATTCTTCATTGAGTTAATATTATGAGATCTTCGAAGTTGTGAGTCTGGTAAAGAGGACTTTGAACATATTCTACATCTGTTCTTTTGTTATTATGGGTTCACTTTTCCAGAGTGTCTCCTCATCTGCCTTATCTTTATGCCAGGTCCAGTCTTCCATTTATAAAAGCAGAACAGACATGGCAACATTAAAAAATATCAGACAATTTGTTTTTTTAATGTATATGAAATAATAAATACTTGTTAAGAAAACATAATGGTTTGACAATATCTGCTCAATCTTAAATTATTTACCATTAAAATACTAACCTGAAGGTATTTATTAGAAAATGTTTCTGAGAGCATCTTTAATGTTTTCCTTGTAGTTATCCCTTAGCTTTCCCAACATCTCATCTGCCTAGAAAGTATACTGTTAAAAAATATTATAATAACAACACATGATATGTGTAATGGCTAAGATAATGATTAAGATATGAAACAAGGCAATAAATATAAGGGATATTAGTTTGAAAGTAGTCTAAAATAAGAAGACTGTATCCTAAGGAAATATTTGGTAAGCATATGGGACTTTAATACCAAAAATACATGTGGGTTCATTGGAATGATTCACATTGTAAGGCTTACATTTGTTTTCCCCATCTCAAGTTACCTTAAAAGAAGTGGCAAAATATTTTAGAAAAGCATAAACATACCAACACACACACACACACACACACACACACACACACACACACACACACACACATATACTTTAGCCAAATTTTAGTGTTCACTTTCCTACAACAGTTTCATGACTTCATAAAATCATTCAATTATTTGAATATTCCATGCTTTACTGTGTATATTTGGTCGAATTAAAAGTTTTAATGTCTTTCTAGGTCTGAAATTAGGACACTAAATCAATATGAATAGAACTATAAAGGTACTTTGACTATTTTCCATAAAGCCTATAGAACAGAGTTTCTTAGAACCTGAAAAAAATAATTGAAATATAAAAATGAGTGTGTTCAGAAAATAATGTGCTAATATTGTTCCTCATTTGACCCTTGGATGGTTACACTTCTATTTAAATTCCACATTATCTCAGGTCTTTTTTTTTTTTTTACTTTTAATAGTGATGAGAACGTTATGTTTCAAAAATTATGACTGTAATTACCTTCCTCTCAGTCTAGCACATTATGACTGTCAGTGCCATTCAAAGGCTGCAAGTGCTTTAATTTCACATATTAAATTTAAGTATTGATGCGTATGTTCTCTGACTTCAGAGAGAAGACTATTGCAATGAGGGACCCACACTTGGGGCTTTTTGGATAACAATTTTATTTAGAATAAGCAGGGAGTCTTTGATCATATCCTTTAAATTGTACCTTCTGCTTATGCTGCTTATGGAGAATAGATGAAGGTTTTAAGGAAATTAGAACAGAAGGTAGGCAAATCTTCTCTGTTAACTAAATACACAGAATCATTGTCTATGAGAAACTTGGGCAGTAGGGAGGGTGTTGGTGTGGGGATGTAAGGGTGAGCTATGAGGTCAGATAAACTGGCTTTGTTACTGATTTATGGTATCATCTTGGGCAAGTGCCTGAAACATGTTTGTTCTCATTTGTAAAAGTGTGTGTGTTGGGGGGGGTAATAATAGCTTCTACCTAAAAGTATGCATGCAGATTAAATTAGGTGATGCATGTGGAACACATGACCTGGGGCTGTGATATAGAAGCAATACAATTATCCTGTTCATCTCAAGCTGTACCTACTGAGGGTTGACCAAAGACTAGGGATGTTTAGAATGGTTTTGCCTAGTGTCTCGACTCAGCCTATGTGAACAAACAATGTTAAGTGATTATTTCTGAAAAATATGCAAAATAATATATTTATTTTTTAATGGCGAGTTGATGTTTATCTGTCTCAATTGAGGCTAAAACTTAATTAAAAATAACTTCAAGTTTTTCTATTCTTTTCTTCTGTGTATGTACTAATACTGTCTCCTATTATATTTAAATCCTACAATGTATTTGTTCTCCATTCATCATATACTTACAATTCTGTTTTCTAGGTAACATTATTTTCTTTCCTCAAGTTCATTATCTATGAATTCCCTCAAATTTTCTTCTTTAAAAAAATCTCTACTTGTCTTTTGGGTACTTTCTATTACATTACAAATACACCCATGCCGGTTCTATCTAAAATACAATGAATACACTTTTCCTACCTTGATTCTTTAACTCTTTTAATTTAGCCAATGATTTATTTTTCTAACTTCTCAAGATGATCTGTTTTTTTTTTTTTTTAGAGAAATGTGATTTGGTGTTGATGTCTACTTCTCCTTACATTTTGTCTGCAACAAATTGCCTTCTGTCTCTTTCACCTATTAGAACTCCTCAGAGACCTCTCTGACAGAAGTTCAGGGACCTCTGAAATTCCACCTCCAACACATATTTTTCTTCTTCATCTTAATTTACTTCCTCTACTGTATCAGTTTTTCATTCAGAGACATTATCTACTTGTCTACCTTCCATGACATCAAATATGCATGTTCTCTATACACTTCTCTGATATTTCATCCATAATATTTTCAACAAATTATACTTTATCCTCCTACCTCTTAAACATTGGTGTTATTCAGAGTATTTTTTCTAATTACTCAAAACGTGTTCTACGCTGTTACATTTTAGCTACCATGTACATATTTCAAAAGTTATCTTTATGTCTCAAATCCAGAATTTGGTCTGAACTTCAGACCAATATTGTTATTCACATTTAGATGACTTCTTTGGAATATCTCACAAACATCTTACCTTCAATGTTTAAAATTAGATGACTTTTCTACCCCAACCCCTCAGGCATTTCTATAATTTCTAAATAAACAAATTTCTAACTACTCAAACTATCAAATCTAGAAACACTTGAAATTTTGTCTTATTTTTAAGATTTCTGCATCCAATTATTTTCCAATATTGCTAATTTCAGTTATTAAACATTTACCAAACCCATCTCCTCATCTCTTTCCTCTAACATCACTCTTTGGTTTTAGTCTCATGTTATTTCTCACTATATTAATGCAATATCCTTCTTTCTAAATTTTTTGTTTCCCAGCATATATCTTAAATTTATCCACCACATATGCATTGGTAAATGCTATTGTCAATGCAACCTGAAAAAAAAAATCACTGTTTCACTCAACAAATACTTTACCCTTAATTCCTGTCACCTGCCACAATTAAAAAGCAAAATTTCACATAGAATGCAATATGTAGAGGCTTATTTTTAGTAATTGAAATTTTTTAACCAACTATAATTCTTGGCTACATAGAAAAGTAATTCTTGATCAGAATGGTAAATATCAAACACATTCACCATTAGAGTCACTTCTTCCTCCTTACAGAATAATTTTGTATGGGTTTTTTGTTTGTTTGCTTGATCTTGAGGATCAGGGAAAAAAATCTGGTGAAGTCTGGTAAACAGATGAGAGATGAAAGACTATTCTAGGCAGAATAAGAAATAGCATAAATAAAAAAGCAGAGATATTAAAAGTATGGGTAGAGCTGGTGAATACCCTGTTGCAGAAGAAGCAGAAACAATATAAAAATGGTACAAAAAGAGTTTTGAGAAAAAGAAATGATTAAAGTCTAAAGAAGAAAAATAGGGTTGGGACTTGGTTGTGAAATGACATACTGATGAATTTGGTACACATCTAGATAACAGGAAGCATAGTTGGCTGTAAGTTACATATAACTGGGTTATGACCAGAGGTAAGAACTTGTAAATGATTGTTCAACCGTAGTGTAATTCTATGGTTCTGATGGTAAAGGAAATTGGAGTCAAGAATGATATAGATTTTCATATTTTGAAAAATATGTGTGCTCATTCAAGATAAGAAATGAAGGCTACAATGAAGGAACACATGATCATGGTTCAGAACATTATATATTTATGCATTTGAAGGGTCTTGTGGATAAACAGAAATGATAAACTGAGAACAGGGATCAGGCATAGAGATAAAGATATGGGAGTTATCAACTTGAAGTTGATAGGTGAATCCAGACAAGCAGACAGTTCCACCCAGGGAGTTTATGTAAACAAAATGATTGAGTAATACTAAGAACAACATAAAGACTCAAAAGAACAAAGAAAATGTAGTTATAGGAAGGTAACAATATGCAAAAGAAGAATCAGGAAAGTCAAATCATAGAGTACAGGCAAGAGAATTGGTAAATACTGATAAATGTTACAGAAAGGAGACATAATTAGGGGATATGGGAGGCAAATTGGATTTTACCCCACATCTCAGAAAAAGTTTTATTGTCAATGTTTATTCTTGTGCAGTATTTCTAATATGATCTTCAAGTGGCATTCAGTCCATATTTGTTCAAGAATTGCTTAAGTTCAGTCCATGAAGGAATTATTCTAAACAAAACACTTTCTTAGTGGTTAGTATTGCTTTACTGCCCTGTCTCTGTGAATATAAAATACTATTTAAATAGTAATCATGTACAGTTAATATAATAGCAGTAGAAAATTTTCATAAAGTGTATTTTTTTCTTTTAAATCATTGCATTATTTTTGTAAGGCTATATAAATACTTATTTACTAAACAGAATTGTTATCTTCACATGTGTATGAAGTAGTGGTTTTGTCTTATTGTTTTGAACAAAGTAAAGTTTGATCTTTTTTATGTACAGATCTCAGTAGATTAAACATCATAAGATTAAGGACTATGGACTGCATTTAGCACAGTCCCTGGCACATAGTAAGTGTTAAATGAATATTTTTTTAAATGATTATATAAGTGAGGTAGTAAATACAAAGAAGAGTAATCTATTAAAAGATAAATGAAGGAGCAAGACAAATAAAGGAACTGCATTAGAGAATAAGAACCATATTTATAATTTAAATTAATAGGGTTTGCCACTGAATAATTGAAAGTTCAATAAAAATGGCGGTAATTATAATTCCCAGCGTACATCTTTATGGGATCATTCAATTTGAGGCTGGCTGATATTTTACCTATGTAATATTTATGAAGTGTTATTTTTTAAGTAAGCTAATAAGATAAAAACACTTCAAGAAGTTCATTTAAAACTATTTGTGTGGCAAACTTTTAAAGATATCAAAGATGAATTATAAAGTGAAAATGAATGCAACAGATTATCCATGTTATGCATACACTAATCTAGTTTCAAAATGATCTCCATTTAGAAAATAAATATAATTAAACGCGAGTTGCTTACTGTCCCTCATAAGATCATGGATTCCCTCTAATTCAACCATCCTACCATAATAAGAAATCCTCTGTATAATGTCCTTGACAAGCTAGTAATGCTCATATTGCCATCAATCTCCACCTCCCTTTCCTTATTGTGGTGTCTATGGGTTTTAGCACATCAACAATGCCACAAATGTGGTGTTTCCATGGGCCAGGCACCCAAGAACTTACATATTTCTGAACTATATAATATTTTCCATGTTTCTTATATGAGGTAACTTATCCTTTAGAGAATAAGACACCAAACTAATGAAGTAGAAAAATTAAACTTTTATCCAACGTTTAGGTTGACTACCCAGAATATCTCTAAAAATATGTTGATAAGCAAAATTAAGTTTATTAGGCCTATCGCTTATTGAAGAATGAATGTGACGTGGTAGTTTGATAGGTCTACTGTAACAAAATCCCACAAACAGGGTAAATTAATAGAAATTCATTGTCTACTGTTGTGGCTGTTGTCAGGGTTGATTCCTTCTAAGAGATGTGAGAGAGAACCAGTTCCCCTGCCTCCTGCATGGATTTTGTGAGTTTTCTTGCAACACCTTTGGTATTCCTTGACATGTAGATACATGATCCCAGTCTCTGACTTCATGTACACATTACATTCTCTCTGTGTGTAATTCTGCCCCCAAATATCTATTTTTTAAAAAGACAATAGTCATATTGCATCAGGGACAATTACCATTTTTATATGACCTACTGTAACTTAACAGGTTACAGTTACATCTGCAGTGAGCTATTTTCTAAGTGTGGTCATGTTCTTAGTCGGACTTTAAAATGTACATTTTTAATGGATTCAATTCAACCCATAATACTGTGTCTTAGCACGCTTTCTGAATGAGGAAATTAGGAAAGATTATTTATTAAATTTTAGGCATGGATCATATGAATTTTATGGTAAGTCTTTACAAAGTGGAGTACTGGTTGGGACTGAGCAGATGTTCTGACAGTTTTTAGATTAGTGGGCAAATGAAAAGAGGAACATGAAACATGTTTTTGTTAAACAAACTGTTAATCCTGATAGGTACTAACACCATTGGTTGATTCATGGTTTTATTTAAAATTGGGAATATGTTGGACCAGTCAGATTAATTTTGCCTGATTTCAGTGTTTTTGTAAATAGGGACTAAAGCATATATCTTGTCACAGAATTGATTAATACATAAGAACTTGGGATTCAGTTGATTTCAGTCCTCATCTATATTAACTTCAATTACATAATCCTAACTTCCCACCATTGATTGGTATAACCCAAAGTAATCTGTTCTGATGCTGGAAAGCTCCATGAATAATAAAATTTAGCCTAAATTTGTAACTCTGCTGTAACTGTTGTTGTAGATTGCTTTGAATCTTTCTCCTCCATGATTGTCTCCAGAAAGATTATTAATTCATTGGTCTCTAAATCTGTTTGTCTATCTAGCTTAATTTATCAAGTCCCATGTATTCTATTTTCTAGCCAAATAATCTAGTTCCTTCAGGTTTTCAAGTAAAAGCTATTACTGTAAATAATAATAATTTTATAGGATGATGATTTTGTTGATATGTCTAATAGCATTGATTTGGGTAGTAATATCATCATCATTACATATATTTTTGCTTCCTAAAACCTGGTTACACATGTAACCACAAAATGAATTAGAGTTTGTCTGATTCATTTCAATCATCTTAACACTAAACTTCTAACACTAAGTGTTACCATTTTAATGGCAGCACAAATAACCATATGGGATTTCTACCCCAAATTCATCTTCCTATTATTTTGAAGTTAATTTGAAAATATTTGAAATACTATATACACTTTGTCTAAGATATTATAGGTGATCATATTTGTCAAAACTATTCTGTTCCACCTGTCTTAAAACAGAAAATTCTAAATTTAAAACAGAATTTCAAATAGGTCTTTTGTAATCAAAGCAGATACATAAATATCTGCATTTCAGGGGAAAGGGGTGACAGATGTTAAGATTAATCTCTCTTGCTAAGAAAACATTATTTTGTAAATACAAACAATGTCAAGGTTTATAGAATTCTACTCATTTTAATTTACAAATATTCAGTGATGGATAATTAGATCAGTACAATGAAGTTCAACAATCAACAGGAACCTTAAAGCAATTTAGAGTCACTTTGAATCTTTAAAGAAAATCCAATAAGCACTTGAAAAACAAAATCAATGGTGAGTTTTAAATGTTTCCTTTTTGATTTGCCACAGGGTCCAAATTTTCTCTCTGAGGCCGTTTTTCCTAAACATGCAACAAAAATTGAAGAAATGGATCCTTTTTTCAACCTTCATGAAACCATAAGCAAGGTAGGGGAAGAGTCCATCCTGAACTCATAAATGGAATTGGAAAGGTTTTTTTGTGACTTATTGTTTATGTTGGCAGATGCAAGAAAGAAAAATAATCGTGAGAAATAATTTGTAAAGCATGCTAGAAAGAATTTTAATGTATCATATTGTTTTTCTAAGGAGTAAAATTAATAAGCAAATATCCAAAAAAATTCATTCAAGGTCATACAAATCTATAACTGGTATTTTATACTAAAATATGTCCTTAATATAACAATTAACTTTTCATTTATAATCTGAAGATAGGTTTGTGTTATATTCCTAATGCTCTTCATCACTTTAGACATTTACATCAATGCAAAATGGGTCTTTGAATTTCTCTGTCCAAAGTTGCTTTCAATATTCAAGATATTTCTTTGTGGTACTTACTGGTTATAGTAAGAAGTGATTCTTTTTTTGAAGGAAGAGGTTAGTCTGCTTTAAAAATAAAACTTGTTTTTATTCTATGGTAGGTGTATTTATAACTTTAGTGCATTTCCTTAACCATAAGTTTATTGTGAAGAAAATTAAGTTTTACAGTGTGAAATAAATAAATTTAATGTTTCTGGCATCACATGACATCATACACATTTTTACATTTGCCAATTATTTATCTGAACTGTCAAAACCTGCCTTTTGGGATAGATTTTATAAAGGATATTGGCATTTCAGTACTTTAAGAATAATCCATATTTATATGTGCTTACTTGAAAGATTTAATCATCTTTAAATCTTAGTGAAATTTTACAAGGTTTTTTTTTTCTCCTTCAAAAAAAGGAAGTGTGGCAAAATGAACCAAGCTTTGGTGATGGAGTGAGCTCAGGAGAGAAACAGGAGTCTAAGGTCATCTCTGACATTTAAGAGCTAGAATTTATTTTATTTCTAAACCTTTAAAATAAGAGAAGTGTGAGTTATATTTTATTTAAAATTGTTCTAAGCTTGAAATATCTGGATCTTAGCTAAATGTTTATCATAGTTTTATTTCTAGTCTATCCCAGTTCCATATTTTACTTTTTAATATCTCCATCATTTGATTTTGTATTATTATTTGGATATAAGAAGAATAGAAATGAGTTTAACTACTTCCTTAGTATCCACAATCTTAAAACTTACTGATTATATATGTGTGTGTATATACCTACATATTATTTCACACAAGTATAAATAAATATAAATATGTATATATATTTGAATCAATATATACATATATTTGGGTGAACATATGCATATACTTTATGACAAATAAATGTATATTTTCAGATATTCTGGCTACTTAGAATATAGGTTTTTTATTTATTTTTAAGCAAATAATTTGAAGATTTAAAGGTAATGGAATAATGATATTTTCTCCATTTTTCTTGTTTTTCTGATGATCAGAAATATCAAGGATTTTGGTGGTAGGGGTGATTTGAGACCATATTAACATCAGATATATAATGAGATGAGAGTATTTTTAGCAAAGAAACCGTTGGCTCTTTTATTATAAAGGTATACACACACATGCTAATTCTCAGATCTTAGCTGTATTTAAGAACAGTGCTGAGAACATGTTGAGAAATAGGCATGTTGAGAAATAGGAAGGGAGAAGGGGAGCCTTGACATTTTTAAGAGGTCAGTATTTAATGTGAACTAGACAGAAGATAAGAGATTATTAAAAGAGAAGGTATAAATGTTTTTATATATTTTCAAAAATATTTGATGTGTAAATGGATATTTCATTAAACCAATGAATATTGTGAAAAATCCATGTCTGTGAAAAAAAATAGAACCCATTTAAAGGCAGAAACAAGAGTTCTAGGAATTTTTTTTATGACCACATGTATGATCCAGATTTAATTTTCTCTTCCCAATTATAGTGGATACTTTCATTGATATTGTAGACATGGACAAAGGGAAGAAAAGGATCTTTACAGTGTAATCATTTTACAAATAACAGAACTGAGGACCTGTACAAAGAACTGTTTAATAGTGTCTGAATTTATTTCAATGTGAATTTTTTGGAAAAACAACAAAATAAAAGCGCCTATTAAGTATAGAATAACTGAACAAAATACATGATGAGAAAATATGGAGCTTAGATTTTAGTTCTGTTTTAGCTACCAAATTGCCATCTCATTTGTACAATGTTATTTTTTACACCAATAAGTCATATACTCCCAGTGTTCTTCCTCACTTGCAGTCTCTGAAGTCAGAAGACACTATTTATTGTGTTTTCTCTAGAAATGTTGCATGTGTGTGATTCATTACCATTATTAACATTAAAAAATTCTAGGGCTAAAATCTTTAAATAGATTGTTACCTGCATTTTCTGAGTTTTGTTTTTACTTTAAGGCAAAAATCTGTCTAATTCATGCTTTCTTGCTTTTTCTCAAAGATGTGAAAATATGTATGTATTTATCTCCAAAGTATGAAAACAGAGAGCTAAAGTAATTAATTCAATGCTGAGAATACAGGAAGTGACCCAAATGGACTTGTGAAGAATTGAAGTCTTTAGAATGTCTCATTTCACTAGGGGTAATGCTGGTGTTTTCACAGCATGTCACATATTTATGACATTCCTGTTCCACATAATAGCACAATATGATAAAAACAACATTTGACCTATATTAAAAGACACACTAGGATCAATTCTTGTCTATCAATTATGCCAAACTGATATAAAATATAAGAAATATTTGGTAAAATTGTGACACATATTTAGTACTAAATATTAATATTTAGTACTAAGGAATAACCAGTAGTATAATATTAATAAATATTAAAACATTTTCAAGAAGCTAGAGTAAGTGAAATATTAGAGATATATTCCTTGTTTCTTCCAATAAAAGTTTGTATTTGACATAACATTGTAAGTCACATATTCTTAGTTATCTGTTTAAATAACATAATAAATACATGCATTTAGTATCATCAGTGATGATAGTGATATCATCTTGTATCCTTTCCAAGTGAGTAACAATTTGCATTCTAGACTTTCTCTTACATTATATATGCTTTTATGTGAATATAAATAATTTCTGCATATAAGAATGTATTATTTGTGCTGTGCTGGATTTAAATAATATTTTTAAATAAATGTCATATAGTATGTGAGTTGTGAGTCCTTGAAGGTGGGTATTCAATGTCCTGTAGTGTTGTTGTTGTTTTTTTTATGAAGTTTTAATTTGTCTTGGCATTTGTCTTTTTGATGTAAAGCATGGAACCTTATAAAGTAATGAGTGAAGCTCAATATTGATACCAAAAGGTGTAATCCATCATGGCTCCAGTGACTGTCAGATGGGTCCATATACAGTTGCTGAAGGGCGACCCATGCTGCAGCAATGTTGAGGCTGTTTTTCTTATCCTCTGTAATTACCTTAAAGGTAGTATTTATTCTTAAAATTATCACAGAAGTCAAACATGAAATTAAATATCAGTATAAATCTTAGCTGCTTAATCTTTCAATAACTGAATAAAAACCAACATGGATTCATGTTTTGAAGTAGGCTTATTTACACTCTCCTTTTACACCTAGGAATTTTCTAGCTATGTTTTCAAATCTTCAGCATTTCACTCGTAAGCTGCTATTAGTTATCTAAGCATTCTAGTAGTCTACTGTAAATGACACAGGGAGTAAAAACACTTGATATTCCAAAACAATTAGTACACAGGAATTGGTCCCAGGTAATTAGTAAGGCAAGTAAATTATTTCATAGTGCGTTACAGGAGGTGATCGTAATGTGGTCAAAATATGGAAGGGGAAAGAAAAGACTAAGGATAGAATTATTTATGTAATCTGTGAGGAAAGGATGGAAGGAAGAAGATGGAACCTGAGATTACTATTAGAAGATTTGAAGAATTCACCAGAGAAGTGACATTTGAGAAATTTAGTAGTTTTAAACTTTGTCTTAATGTCATTGAGCTTCCCCTGAGAGTGATTTAAAGATTGGGCTGTTGGTGATAGTGTGTGAAAAATAATGATGTGCATTTTAGAAAAAAATGACAGGTTTGTGGGACAATTTTAAAATCAAATAATATGTTGCATAATATATGAAACACAAAGAAGAGTGAGGAGTCAAGAGTAATTTTAATAGTTCTATCTTAAGCCAAGTTGACATTATTAGTTAATTATTAACTAAATCAGGAATTGGTTTGGAGAAAGTGATGACTTTGACATTGGACATGTGGATATTTGACATGCTATGGTACATCCAGGCAGATGTATTCAGGAGGTAGCGGGACACATATGAGTTTCCTTGGGAAATCCTGGCCTACAATGCACTGTAGAATATATATAGTGTCCACTACTCACAAATCAATTTAAACTAAAAATTAATTTTGATTAAATTAGAATTTCAATCAGAGTTTCAATTCCTCAGTGACATTAGCCACAACTCATGACGGGTGTCTAGGTATGCCAGTAGCTACTGTGTCTCAGCAGATTACAAAAAAATTATAGCATCATTGACAATGCAGGTGATGTTACCCTGACAATCAAGCAGAGGAGGAAGAACAAAATGAGATGGAAAAGTCCTAGGATAAAATGGCACTTGTAATATGCAAAAAAAGAATAATTTTTAAAGGGGAAAATTTTGAAAACTACATCCATTCAATCAACTTTTTACTCATATAACTTTTAAGCCAATTATTTGGATTTCTTTTATGGTTTTCTTCCTCATTTATGCCTGACCTTCAGATCATTGCTATATTCAGTAAACAGGTTCACATTGCTTGTTATTCATTCCTTAGACTATTTTAGTAGATGTAATGTCCTGTATTTAATATTTATTTTTTATTTAAGTTATTTTATTAGCACTTTATTCCTAAAATTTTGTTCATAACAGATATCTAATTAATGATGGGCATAAACTTATATTTAAACAAAGCAAAAAATAGTTTATCTGTATTTAGAAGACTTTACAAACAAATGTGAATATAGGTTATTTGGGGTACCAGAGGAAAGGTATCATCTATTATGTTATTGGGTTGACATTACATTTTATTTGGCACTTCAAATACTCTATATTATAAGTAAAAATCTCTGAATATGAACGGTACATCCAGTGAAGCAAAAATATATGTGGTATCATGAAAACCAACAAATTATCTAATTATTTTTGCAAGTTTTTCAAGAAATATTAGTTTGACTTTTTATTGTCTTTCTAACCCTATTTTAGAAAAGAATGTCATTGTTTTTCTTTAATATTAGATATGCAGTAATAGTATAAGGCTTTCAATAATACTTCCTTAAGAAGAATTACATATTTCCTTTTCCTTTATATAATGTCCAACTATGATCTTTTACTAAAAGTATTTAGGGGTGGCCAGGTGTGGTGGTACATGCCTGTAATCCCAGTGCCTTGGGAGGCTGAGGCAGGAGGATCCTGAGTTCAAAGCCAGCCTTGGCAAAAGTGAAGTGCTAAGCAACTCAGTGAGACCCTGTCTCAAAATAAAATACAAAAATAGGGCTGGGGATGTGGGTTAGTGGCCAAGTGCCCCTGAGTTCAATCCTCAGTATCCCCCAAATTATTTGGGGGTATTAAGGGTGGGAGCAGGGATGACAAATGGGAGATCAGTGGAATGAATCTGACCAAACATTTCTATGTACATATATGAATATACCAAAGTGAAATTCACCTTTATATATATTCATAATGCATTAATTTAAAAAAAAATTATAAATAAGTAGAAGAAAGATCAATAGAGTAGAGGAAAGAAAACAGGAGGAGAGAGGAGGGAAGGGAAACAGAAGTAAAGGGAACAGAATTGGAGTAAATTATATTCCATGCTTATATAATTATGTCAAAATAAACCCCAATATTATGTATAACTATAATGAACTAATAAAAATTCTCAGAAGTAAAAGAATACATTAGTAAACATCTGATATTTGAGTGGAAAGGAGTGGCAAGGAGTAATAATATTTAAAAAGTAAAGATAGCAGGGGTGCGGGGGGGCTGGGGTTGTGGCTCAGGGGTAGAGCACTCACCTAGCATGCTTGAGGCACTGAGTTTGATCCTCAGCACCACATAAATGCAAACTAAAGATATTGTATCTACTTAAAACTAAAAACTAAATGTTTTTTAAAAACGTAAAGATAGCACTGGCTGTGCATAACTTTGTATGTTATTTAAGTATATCTATGTACCCAGCAGAATAGAATAGTGACAAGTATCAGTGGTTCAACTTAGTAACAAGAAAACATTAGCAAGTTTTGCACCTGCTCCAATTTGCACCTTGTAAGTTTGCAAGACACACTGCTTCAGATCAATTTTACCTTAGTATTTCAGGAATTCCAGATATTTTGCTAGTCATGATAAATAGCCTTGCAGGACAGTTGTCATTAATTAATATTGAATATTAAGAGTAGGCAGTGTATTCAATCTGCAGTGCATGCATATAATCTGTTTTTTTAAAATCTCTATTTTTCAGGGAATCTATAGCATTAATCCTAAATGTACTCTCTATTTAACAACAACAAAAAGAACTATTGGGTATTACAATATTACAAAGAAAATATAGTAGGAATAGTGTTTTTTTCTCATTATGTATGTGTAGAAATATTAAAGTAAGATTAAACTTTAGAGTAAGGCAGTGTTGATCAAAGCCTAGAAATTATGGTTAGTAATCCTTATATAGTTTGTATCCTATAATACATTTATATTTTCTTTTTTTTGGATATAATTTAAACTCAGTTTTATAGTGATGTAAATAAAGATATAAGCAAAGGTTAATGGTGATGTCTTTAGTGATGAAAAACATTTAAATGATTCTAAGTTTTAATGATTTCAGCTAATAATAATTGCATTCAGCTATAAATCATCCTTTAGAGTTATAAAACTGTAATTATTTTGATTAATGGAATCATATTTGTTAACATTATGTGGCTTTTGAAAGATAAATTTTCTATTTTTAAAAAATATCATTTTGAAAACATGTTTATACCAGTTGCTACAATATTGTTAATATTCTTAGAGCATGTTAACTGAAAACTTAAGAAAATCTAATGATTTTATAATTGTAAACTAGACAGACTAAAATACACAGTGATTTAAATTCTCTTAATCATAGCTTTGCAAAAAGAGTTGAGTTGCCTTATATAAACAAAGAAAAAAAAGAGACCACATCCTTTATTTAGTTTTTTAAGTTTCAAAGGCATGTTGTATTCATTAGACTACTATAATTTCTGATATAATACTTTAAAATGCTTAGAAGACCTGGTTGTGGTTTCTAATCTAAATGCCCAAATATAAGTGATTTCCTAGTTCTCTAATGTTGATATATTGTTTGGATAAAATATGAAAATATATTTTCTGTTTAGGAAAGCAAGTTCAAGGATATTCTATAATGTTGTGTATGTATACATTTGAGGTTATTCTAAAAAAATGAGGATGTAAAGCTTTTGTTTTAAAAAAATTTGTAATTTTCCCCTGCTATATTAAATTATTGGTACTATATTCAAAATGTTTCCATAGAGATCTACACTCTATATTTTCATGACATTGAGCTAAACCAGAAAACATCCCAAATATGTACTTTCAATCCAGAGATTGCATGTTGTAATAAAAAAATGTTGGTTGGAAATACTCGAGGGAGATAATGGTATATTAAAACCAACCCCTTTTGCTTTGAAGAGAAAATATTATAGGTGTGCATTTTCTTCATAAATGTATAATTAAACTCAATATCTTCATTTATTGAAATTGGAGACTGTGTTATGACTATTTTCTCTTGCCCAGAGAGGTTTGGTTTATTGTTTTTCATTATGCTGCATGAACATTATAGTTTCTAAAGGCATGCCTTATACCCTTATACTATCATTTCTTTTTTTTCTTTATGTTTTCATTACTCAAAGGTGAATTATCACATAATAAGAAATTGTTAAAATTTGACTCTCTTTTTAACCAGAAGTTAGTTATCAAAGTGAATATTTTACCCAATGCTATAGTATATTAAAAGAGCTAGTACTGCATATTAAGTTAGGAACAAGTAGGAAGGCTGTGACCGAGTATACATTTACATAAAAACTAATTTTCACATGTATTTGTATTATAATATTAATATGTTATTCATATAAATCAGAAGATGAGTTATATGATCACTAAAAATAATGTGCAATATTTTAAAGGCACAATCTTTCAGGAAACAGTCACATCTAATTGGAAAGAAGTAGGTTTATTCTATAAAGTAACATTTTTAGTGATAAATGAATTTTGTATATTCTAAACATAAATTTTTATTTTAAGAACCGGTTAAGAAGTTGAAAGTGAGTTTTTTTATGTTAAGTTCTGCATTTTCCCCTCACTTTGAAGAGGAGACTATCTTTTCAAACTATTCTTAGATAATACTATTCTCAAAGTACTACAGAAATACAAAGGCAAAGGGCAGAATAATCAATGAACTAATCCAAGGTAGGCAGGTTGAGTGTCTTTTCAAAAAGTGTTGTTGAAACAAACTCCTGTATAACAAAACTATTTAAAGCCTCCAGACACTATCTACTTAATAAAAGCACATTGAATATAACACAGCATATCAGAAGAATCTGAGCCATCTTGAAGTCTATTATTATAGTAGATTTTAATCTTGAGACTGATACTGAGGTATCCTGGGAATAGTGCCTCTTATCCCTATGTATGGCTATAATAAAAGATGCAAACACATACAAATGTACACAAACTTATATAGCATAGACTAAAAATGGTACATATTTTCAGTGAAATCACTCTTGATATTCTTCCTTGGAAAACCCTAAGACACACACACACATACATAACACACACATTAAGAAAAAGTTTATATTTATAAGTCTCTATCTCTATCAGTTTCTATGTGTATCTATGTCTTTCTTCTTTTCTAGGAAGAATCCAAATTTGGGCATGAATAAATGTCTTACTATTGTTTCTGTTTGTTTACTGACCCTTGGTTCTGTATATTCTGCTGCTTTTGGTGTGATACATAAAATATTCAAATTGCAGATTTCTTATAGTATGTCACCATTTGAATGATGCAATGGTTTTTGTTCTTTTTTTTTGTTTGTTTTTAATGCATGCCAGGCAAGCACTTTATCATTGAGTCATTTCCCGAGCCCTGATGCAATCTTCTAGTGTGAAATGAATATATCCCCCAAGCAGGACTATTTTATTATAGAATTACAATTCTTACCACTAAATAAGAATTATATTTGGATAAATCAAGCAAATTTATGTTTTAAAAAGCATAAGAGATAACTATTTTGGTGTAATTATATTTACTTATTAATAGGTTCATTTCATTTTTAAAAATTAAGGCTTAAATTTTGAAATTACAGTGGCTTAAGGTAATTTAATAAAGATTCAAATAGTAAAATTTCTGCATTTAAAAATAAAATTATAACAAATAATAGCTATATTCTTAAGTCTTTAAGAAAAAGTGTTATGATTCCTAATAATTCCAGACTTTTAAAAAGGTAAAGAAAATGGTATCCAGTTCAAACATTTTCTTTAATGATAAAAAGATACATATCAGATAGAATGTTTTTGTTTGCTTTTTGTTAAACACTCATAAGCAATCTTGTTTAATAAAAATAATGAAATTCTATTGACTAATGTAAATGAAAGTTCTAGAATAGACATTTATGAGGTGTGGATCAAATTCAGTGCCAGACCCACTATCTGTTTTAATCTCAGTTCTGTCTTCTATATTGAACATTTTATCATTGGAATTTCTTCATATTAAAAAATACTGTTAGTAATTTGTGGGCTTCTATTTGCACATGATTCTGTCAAATCAGGTGAGAACCTTTGTTCTGGTGACTTTCTCAAAACAGCGACTATGCCAATTTCTAGAAAGCCCCAGAAAAATTAGCTTTCATCTTAGTGTTCTGAATTGGTTTCTGGCTTCATTTTTTGAACCAGTCTTTATGAACAGGGATATATTGTTAACTGAATAAAGCCTGGTTTGCATAAACCAATCACTGTAGAAAGCAGATTAAGGTTACCCTGATGAATTTAGGAGAGTCACTCTGGTGCAAGGGGGATCATTTTGGGTTTAATATGTGGATGCAAAACAGTATGAGTTGCAGAGCAGCAAAAATGTTGTACAGGCAACTACCAAAATCCACTACTGATTGTAACAAATGCTGTTGTCCACACAGGAGTAAGAACCAGTATTTGGAAAATGCAAAATCAGTTCTCAATAATGGAGACATTTTCTGATGATGGGATGCTGTACGCTTTGGTATATTTAATCATCATAATCACCAGAAATGGAACAGGAGAGGTATATAAAAGTTTTTAAAAAAGGGTAAAATATGATATGAAAATTATTCATAAAATGAATTTGGCTAACTGCATTTATTCCCATAGCTTCACTGCTTTTTCTGTAGAATTAAATGAAACTAACAAGAGTTTTTTTTTTAAATAAATAAAGCTCACTGCATTTACCAAGAAAATGTCTTTTCCTGCCCTCTTCATAGACATCTGAGGATAATCCCCATATTCACCCTGAGACTCAAAGTCATTCTCAAATATAACAGCTTAGACTGATGCAACAATGAATTGATTGGATTTGACAGATGAGCAACACCTGTTTGCCAATCTGGATCTGAGATAATCATCTCTTATAACACTATGCTCTTACAGAGGTGGGTGACTCTCAGAACCTTAAAGAACTCTGATTGAGTACCCCAGCTACGGACAGGGACTCTGCAAGCCCATGTAGTAATTGAAGGAACTAATAAATATTTTTTTATAGTAACTTACATTCAAAATATGAGACATTTTTAAAAATTAAAACTGTTTAAAGACACAGTATCTTTCTGCTCTTCAAAAGGAGACATCTTGTCAATGTTAGAAATGTTTAAGAGCATGCCACTATGTGTAACACATATCTAAGTGTTTTATTCTATTGCTTACTCAAAGACTTCACACTTAAAAGACTTTGATTATAGATCAAATGATAATGTACTTACACTTTTCACTATTTTAAAATTTTAACCTTGATCCAGAATTTAACCAATTAGCCATAATTGCCAATTCAATGAAATAAGCATACAGATGTTGAAATGCTTTACACTCTAAATATCTTCCAATTTAGCTATCATCATTTATTCATGCCCAAATTTGGATTCTGAAGTTCCCATTTGAGAAATTTGTATGAGTATTTTATATATGATATGGCTGTCAGTTATTGGTCTACCAAATTAATTCCTCATATTTCTGATTTAGCTATAGTTTATAAGAGGTTCTATGTACTAGCTTTCTGCTACTATAATAAGATACCTGAAATTATTGTCTTATAAATAAGAAGGGTTTATTTTGGCTGTCAGTTTGGGAGTTTTGAATGCATGGCCAGTTTTACCCATTGCTTTGGGGGCTCCAACCAATAATTGTAACAAATGCTGTTGTCCACACAGGAGTAAGAACCAGTATTTGGAAAATGCCAAAGGGTGTGCTAGGGAAAACCCACTTATTTTTGGCAGGGAATAAGAAAAGAGAGAAAGAAATTACTGGGGGGGTCCCATAATTGTCTTTGAGGGTAAACCCCCAATAACCAGAAGATGATCACTTAGGTCCCACATCTTAAAATTTCAGTACCTCCTAATAGTGTTGTGGCCTGGGGACCAATCCTTTATTTATAAACACTTGGGTTTTGGGGATCATTCTAGACCCAAACTATAGCACTCTATAAAGCCCACAATTTTTCCTGGCCATATAGTTCAAAGATACTGAAATTCAATTTAGTAGTTACATGTATATTTTCAGTTTTGTTTTTGAACATTAGTAACAGTATATTTCATAGATTTAGGAGTTAAAAGATCAGAGTCCATATTTAGGAACCTATAGAAATATTACACTAGTCAAAATTTATATTTAATTTTAATAATAGCTTAATATGTAAAAAATGAAGGAAGGGATAGGAGAAATTTGTGGAATTTAAAATAGTTGAGAAGGCAATACATATCAAACTATTTAAAAAGTCGTGGCAAACATGAAAAGAAAGATTTTCAAAATAAATAAATGAGCAAAACAAGATTATTACCTAAATCATAAGTTTTTTTATAGGGGTATTACTGGAAATTGACCCTAGGGACATTTTAACAGTGAACTTAATCCCCAGCCCCTTTTTTTATTCTTTATTTTGAAATAGGGTCCTCCTAAGATGCTGAGGCTGGACTTGAAATTGTGATCCTCCTGCCTTAGCCTCCGGAATTGCTGAGATTACAAGCATGCAGCACCATACTAATAAATTTCACTTAAATACAACAAATTAAACATTATCCACAAGTCCCGAATGTTAATTAGACATTTATCTGATCCAAGTATTTGACCAATTTTCAGGGCAGTGGAAAGAAAACATAGATTCTGTGATTCCTTTTCATTTTTCCATATCAATTTCTATCCTAGGAAAGATTCAAGGAGAAGACTCAGGTGTCTTTACTGAAATAGTTGATTCCCATCCAGATTTTTTCTGATACCAGTGAGTTAATTATGAAGTCAAGCTATTTTACTCCAAGTTGCCTCTAGGAAATATGGTCACTGTGCCTAGAACTTGAGCTTTAAAATTTTAATAGTTGTCACAGATGGCTTATTCCCTCAGTTTGGCAGCATGTGTTACATAGGTATAGCCTCTCTAGGTAGTACATATGAGATCAAGTGCATGAGCTTTTTATAAAGCTACCTTTACAATTAAATTCAAAATATTTTTATTTAAAAATAAATCACAAGATTATTTTCAAGAAACCTACACAGATTAATATATACCATTTGGAGAATTTGAACAAACTTAAGAATCTAGATATTTTAATGCATATAGTAGCTTTTCTGAAAAATCCATTGCCTAGTATATGCAAGGCCCTTGGTTTTATCTGCAGCACTGGGGAAAAAAGAAAGAAAGAAAGAAATCTATACAAATCCCCTGTGTGACACTGATGATAAAATATTTCATATACCAGTCTCCAACATTTAGCCAGCTTTATTGGGAATTGAAGTTGTTCTTGTATATACCTTATATCTTCTAACAAGTTATAAGATTTGGACCAAAATTTATCTCTTCTAGTCCATCGCTTTATATCCTATAACGTTTGTCACTGGTTGGTTATATTAACCACTAGTTACATCTTTTATTAAATAACTAGAGTCTCTTTGCTCTGAAACCCTCTGCATTAGCTGGCACTTTGTCCCTATTTCAGCTACAGCATAAAGCATCATGTTTACACTGGCACAGATGCAGTCGGGAGTCACAGTTAAGTAATAAGAATTATGCCCTGCATGAAGCTTCTGTAGCAAACAGTCTGACCTGGTGGGTAACTACTTCACCTGTTCAAAGTGGCTTAGCTATCAAACTGGCTTCTGCTCACAGCAGTTTTTCCAAAAGTGTTATCCTTAAATGTGATCTATTTTTAAATATATAGAGCATAGCAGACATTTCTATAGTTGATAAACTGAATTGTTTTCTCCACACCCTTACTTACTCTTTTTTTTTTCCTTTTTGAAATAAGATTTCACTGCTTGGATATTTTTAAGTTCTATTTATTGAATGTCTTGAATCTAAACATTTTCCGAGGCTCATGTGGATGTCTTAAAATCCCCTGGTTTGGAAGAATGAGACTAAGGAATATCAAGTAATTATGGTTCATTGTTTCTGCTTGTAGTGATTCATAGCCTGGCTAATCCAGAGTGCGGATTACCTGGAGGGAGGATGGTTGTGGGCAAAATAGATATGCCAGAATGGATGCACTAAATGTCTGGGTACAGGGGTCCATGTAGTGAATGTATAGAAAACAGTTTGACAAGAGTCATAGAAAGCACAGATACTTCAGATTAGAAAAAAAAATGTAATTTTCATGTTGGAAGGCTTGAGGAAATAATAAAAACACTCTAAAATAAAAAGAGAGAAAAGTTATTGCTTTGTTTGTAACAATACGGACTTTATTGAACCCCTCTAGGTCACATTTACTGCTTCAGTCAAATAGTAGAAAGCACTCTTCATCTAGATCACCCATAGATGTACAGTAAAGAGCAATAAATATAGAATTGTGAAGAAGTGATGGATCACAAGTAATGTAGAAAAAATATTTAATTAGAGACAATGCTAATTATATTTGTTAGCACCGTTCATTGTGAAGAAATGCAACCATTTAGTGTTATCTGTTTACTGGCCAATTTGGAAAGCAGTACAGAGATTTCTGGGAAAGCTGGGAATGGATCCACCATTTGACCCAGCTATCGCCCTTCTCGGACTATTCAATGAGGACCTGAAAAGAGCGCACTATAGGGATACGGCCACATCAATGATTATAGCAGCACAATTCACAATAGCTAGACTGTGGAACCAACCTAGATGCCCTTCAATAGACGAGTGGATAAAAAAAATGTGGCAGCTCCACACAATGGAGTATTAAGCAGCACTAAGAAATGACAAAATCATAGAATTTGCAGGAAAATGGATGGCATTAGAGCAGATTATGCTAAGTGAAGCTAGCCAAGCCCTAAAAAACAAATGCCAAATGGCTTCTTTGATATAAAGAGAGCCACTAAGAATAGAACAGGAAGGAAGAGCATGAGGAAAAGACTAACAGTAAACAAAGACGAATGGGGGGAGAGAAAGGGAGAGAGAAGGGAAAGCATATGGAAATGGTAGGAGACCTTCAATGATACACAAAATTATAAGAGGTTATGAGGGGCAAGGGGGAAGGGGAAAAAAAGGGAGAGAATTGAACAACAGCAGAGGAGGTAGAGAGGGAAGATGGGAGGGGAGGGGAGGGGAGGTGGGATAGTAGGGGATAGGAAAGGTAGCAGAATACAACAGTCACTAATATGCCATTATGTAAAATTGTGAGTATGTAACAGATGTGATTTTGCAATTTGTAGTTGGGGTAAAAACGGGAGTTCAAAACCCAATTGAGTCAAATGTATGAAAGATGATATATCATGAGCTCTGTAATGTTTTGAACAATCAATAAAAAAAAAAGTCAAACCAGGTGGAAAGGACTAACTTTGTTGATTATGTACGTGTTCTCATATTATTTTCATAATAGGTCTATAAATAAAATATTGTCATGCTACCATGTTCTATTGATAATAAAGTGATACTCAAAATGTATATGGGTTTTGGTACGATAGGTTTTGAAATCTAATAGAAATAGAGAACCAGGAAATATGGAGTGTGGTTTCTTTGCTGTCATGATAAGGAAGTGTAAGAGACTTTGGTATTGCAAAAACTCTTAAGAGGGAACAGAGAGCCACAAGACACATGCATCCTTGGGTTGATTATTTTAGCAGAAAACTGCTTTCTCAATCCCATAAAATTGACAGAGAATTTCCAGGAAAGGAAGGGTAAGAATGCATTTATCCACTGGCCCCCATACCTCATTGTGAAAGGTTCAAAGTAAGCAAGCCCTATCTGACTTCATCTCCCACTTCTCTTCTCACTCTCCTCTAGCCTCATTGAACTCTTCATTGTTCTTCAAAATGCAAAAAGTTCCCTTCTGCTTTCTCCACAATAGTCTACTTTTGAATATCCCAGTGGCTCACTCCAAAGCTTGTTTTATGTTTCCTTTCAAATGTTACCTTGCCTCTGAGGCAGTTCTTGGGAACCCTATATAGTAGCACCCATTTCCTCATCAGCTTTTTTATTTTAAAAGCCCTTACCTTCTCTGACATAATTTTTTTCTTTCTCTTTCTTTTCTCCCTCCCCTATTTCCCCAGTCCTTCCTGCTTTCCTTCCTTCCTTTTCTTCTTTCCATTCTACTCTCCTCCTCCCCCTCCTCTTCCCCCTCCTTCTCCTCCTCCTCCTCCTCCTCCTTCTTCTTCTTCTTCTTCTTCTCTCTCTCTCTCTCTCTCTCTCTCTCTCTCTCTCTCTCTCTCTCTCTCCTCCCTCTCTCCTCTTGTCTCCTTCTCTCACCCTTTTTACATTATTGTCCTGTCATCCACTAAAATATAAATTCCTTAAGGGCAGAGACTAGGTCTGTTTTCTTCCCTGCTTTACCTACAGAAGCTGACCCATAGTTGATGCTCAAAAATTGTTTGTTGAATAAATGACTAAAAAACAATTGACAGCATAGCATGGAAATAAACTAAAATAGTGTGATTCTTTGTTTCTGTACACGTCTTATTCATTCCAGTGGTGATTGACTTGACCTAGCACATGACACAAGGACACAAGGCAGCATGTTATTTCCATGTCAACTTCACGTGTCTTTCAATTTTAATACATATACATACTGATTCCATACCCTATAAGGCAGCCTTATATACCATACGTATCAGTGAAAGGACACTCTCAGAGTCCATGCAAAGTCCAAGGACCATGCCACATACCAGAATGTCACACAAGAGATTTATTGTCAGTAACAGTAGTCATACCAACAAGGCTGTCCCTCTGAGGAGGAACTTTTCTACTTATAGCCATTTTGTAGAGTTTTAAAAATTATAATAAATTAAATTTATTCAAGAAAATGTGAAAATAAATATTAATATTTAAAATTTATTTATGTTCATGATTCCAATGTCAGATTTACTAATTATCAGTACATGCCATTGAAAATGAAACAAATTTATATTTCTTTTTTATCATAAAGTGGATCATATGCACAAAAGCAATTATATAACATATGTGCACCTTAGAGAATTTTCATGAAATGACCTCATATACAACCATAATCCAGGTTAGGAAACAATGCCAGTTTCCTAAAAGACTACTGCTGAAGTGTCCCTTCTCCATTACAAATCCAAATATTTTTACCAGAGATAACTACTAAGTTGTATTTTAAATTATCCTATCTTTGCTTTTCTTTATACATTCATCTCCTTAATATGCATCCTTAAATAAATATATTGTTTATCTATTTTCAAATTTCTAAAAAGAGAATTATAGATTTTTTTGTGATTTGCTTCTTTATTCTCTGAAACTTTTTTTCTACAGAAAACTATAGACAGAAGAATTAAAAATTAAAAATAATGTTGTTTCCCTTAATTTTTACTCAAAATAAAATGAGGGAGATTGACAATCAGGAAGAACCTGGAGCCTGTAAATATCTCAAAATGTAACACTTAAGTTTTACAAGTTTTTTTTTTTTAATAGATAAATATACCCATGATATTCATCACCCAAAACCGTTCTAGGAAAGACCAACAGAGTAGAGCAGCCCTATTCCAAGATGTACAAGCATTAAATGGCTACAATTATACATTTGTGTTAGGGTCTGTAAACAAGTCAGGATGGCGCCTGGCAAATGTTAGAGTCTGTAAACAAGTCTGGATGGCGCCTGGCATTTTGCCAGGGGGAGTGGTTTGTGAGGTGGTGCCAGCGAGCCATTAAGTGTGGAGAGATTTCCTATTGGTTGACTGCTGCTGTATCTAGTTTATGTTAATTAAGATAAGCTGTGTGGAATGTATAAATACCTCTGTTGTTCTACAATAAACGGCTCTCACTCCTTCTGTATTAGTTGATACAAGTTGCTTGTCATCCCCCGTCAGCCGGACTGCAGCACATTTGAAAAGTGATTCAAACATATTTTAGAAGCAGAGGGAGTGATAATATGATCAGATACACATGTGAGAAGAAATTATATTAAAATATACGTCTTGAACCCGAGAGAAGCACAGAAACTAAAGAACTAAAGTTAATGCACATTTCTAAAAGGAAATCCAAATAGTTGTTTCGAAGGAAAATGAGTCAGTATCAGTTCAGAATAAAGGTGCATTTGATTTTGAAGAATCAGCACTGGAGATGTGTATTGGCTATGTTTTAAGTTTTTGAACAAAAGCATAAACTTTTTTTTTTATACTGGGAATTAAACTCAGGGACACTCAACCACTGAGCCACATCCCCACCCTATTTTGTATTTTATTTAGTGCACATAAACTTTGATAATAAAAAGAAGACTTATTCCCTTATCTTATACATGTTGATATGTTTGACAATAATTTGTTTATTTTCATTACTATAAAACATTCTGTTGCATAAATATATCAAATTTTGTTTGTCTATTGCTCTACTGTTGATGGGTATTAGGACTCTTTCCAACAATTATTAAGAATATTCTCGTAAATAAATATCTCCAGTATAAGAGTTTCTCTAGGATATGTACACTGGAATGGATTTACTGCTTTATAAGAAATGGATATCTTTAATTTTACTGGGGAATGCCAAGCTGGTAGAACAGTTAAGCGCCAACACCCCCAAAGAGCAACTGAATAGTCTATTGATCAAGTGGAATTTACTACAATTACTTCACAAAGGGAGGCTGTTTATGGTTTGGATCTTTAATATCCTCCCCAAAAGCTCATGTTTTAGAAGCATAGTCCCCAGCATAGCAGAGTTCAGAGATGGGGCTTTTAGGAAAAGATTGGATGATGAGAGCTGTTACTTCAGTGGATTAATCCATTTGATGGATTAATAGTTTAAATGGACTACTGGGTGGTAATTGTAGGTGAATGGGCATGGTTAGAGGAAGTTGGTCACTGTTCTGCTTCACCTCAGACTCAGAGAAATTGAGTTGGCCAACAATAGATTGAAACTTCTGAAACTATGGGACATGACCAACTTTTAATCCTCTAAGTTGCTTTTGTCAAGTATTTGAGTCACAGGGAGAAAAAGATGAATAACACAGGCACCAATGATGAAAACTTAGTAGTATCTCAGGATTTATTGAGTACTTGGGTATTTGAGCTAAAGTTTTAAGGTGAATGTCTTAAGTCAGAAAAATATTTGTGGATTGAGAAGTATGGTAAAAGAGGATTATTTTATAAGAAAACTCTTCTTTCAGGTGAGCAATAAAAGATGTGTTGTCCTGTGAGAAGAGGTGTTTGCTCAGAATAGCAAGTTATTTGTTTGGATATATTTGTTGACAGAAATTTCTCGAAGCAGCCATTCTGAAGTCAAACAACAACAAGTGCTGGCAAGGATGTGGGGAAAAGGGTACACTTGTACATTGCTGGTGGGACTGCAAATTGGTGCGGCCAATTTGGAAAGTAGTATGGAGATTCCTGGGAAAGCTGGGAATGGAACCACCATTTGACCCAGCTATTGCCCTTCTCTGACTATTCCCTGAAGACCTTAAAAGAGCACACTACAGGGATACTGTCACATCGATGTTCATAGTAGCACAATTCACAATAGCTAGACTGTGGAACCAACCTAGATGCCCTTCAATAGACGAGTGGATAAAAAAAATGTGGCAGCTCCACACAATGGAGTATTAAGCAGCACTAAGAAATGACAAAATCATGGAATTTGCAGGGAAATGGATGGCACTAGAGCAGATTATGCTAAGTGAAGCTAGCCAAACCCTAAAAAACAAATGCCAAATATCTTCTTTGATATAATGAGAGAAACTAAGAACAGAGCAGGGAGGAAGAGCAGGAGGAAAAGATTAACCTTAAACAGAGACATGATGTGGGAGGGAAAGGGAGAGAAAAGGGAAATTTCATGGAAATGGAAGGAGACCCTCAATGTTATATAAAATTACACATAAGAGGTTGTGAGGGGAATGGGGGAAAAGAACAAAGAGAGAAATGAATTACAGTAGATGGGGTAGAGAGAGAAGATGGGAGGGGAGGGGAGGGGGAATAGTAGAGGATAGGAAAGGCAACAGAATACAACAGTTACTAATATGGCATTATGTAAAAATGTGGATGTGTAACCAATGTGATTCTGCAATCTTTGTAATGTTTTGAACAACCAATACAATAAAATAAAATAAAATTTAAAATTAAGCTTAAAAAAATTTCTCAAATCAAACAGTGAAGTTGTTTTTTAAAACCTTATCTTCATAAGCAAGAATATCCTGAAATAAATAGCTATGAACACAAGTAGTCTTGTTTTTTAGTGTTGATCATCAAACTTAGTGGTTACAGGTAATCTTAATCCTTGAAACTATGTTTGACAATTATCTTTGATAAAATCCTCTACTAAATTTGATTTTGTTTTAGTTTGCTCTTTCATTTTTGCCAATCTGAAATGTATCAAGGCCGCTGAATTGTGGCTTAAGTTATTTTTCTCTTATTGGTGGTGAAGTTGAGGACCTTTATATATTTGTACTGGCAATTCTGGTATTCTTATTGTTTGCATGCATGTTTTCTAAGTAACTATGAAAACAACTATAACACTTATTGGATTGTTTTTCTTGTTTACTCATAATGTCTATATATTCCAGCAATGAGATTTTTATTAGCTAGATGTGTTGCAAATATTTTCCCCCAGATTTTGACCTTAACTTACACATTTTTTTTTATGAACAGTTAATTATTCACTTCAGTTTTACTTAGCTTACCATGTCTTTCTTTATCTTTAATGTTTGTAAGGTCTTAAATTCTTACCTACTATGAGGGAATAATAACATATTATCTTATAAATATTTATAAATTTTCTTTTTTATTTCAGTTATTATGATGGTTATTATGATGGTAATGAAGATGATGATGGCTGTGATAATTTAAGTAGGAGTGTAATTTCCATTTTCAACCTCAACTTTGTGAATTACATCCTACTTCAAAGGTTATACTATGAAACTGTAGCATATATGAAGTTTACATATAAAAGATTGTTTCTGGACTCTTGAATCCTTTCTTCATTTTATTGTCCATCTGTATAAGCTCAATGCTGTTTAGTCTCATACTTCTAAAATAAGCTGTTCTATCTGATAGATCATGGTTCCCTATTTAATTCTTCCTTAGGAATATATTGACTGTTCTTGCTCTTTGCACTTCCATAAAAATGCAAAAATCAGCTTGCCAATTTCTAAAATGTCCTGTTAAGGTACTTATTTGAGTTAAAGTCAATATATAACTTTCTAATAAATACTTTCTTGCTCTAATGCTATTGATTTTGATTGTTCTCATTTACCGTGCAAATGCAGTGATTGCAACAGCAAGGTAAATAATTGAAAATTCTAGATTTAAAGATGATTAGTGTTGAAAGTATCCTTCAAAATCATCATTTTAACAATCAATTTTTAAGATACTTAACTGGAGGTAAAAAATACAGAATGTAGGTAGCTGAAGTGAGACTTAAAATTGTTTTATCTCCATTCCTATTCATTCAAACAAAAAAGACATTTAGCACTTCTGTATGTGCAGGGATATAAAATGAACAAGATAAGAAACTGCACTTTCCAGGTATCTCACTATATAATACTTCATAGCCCCAATTCAATAAACCCAGTAGACTTATCTTTACTAACAACCTTCTAAGTGACTTCGTTTCACAGGATATAGAAATAAACAAAAAAACAAACTGGGTACAATGGCAGACATTTGTAATCCCAGCAATTTAGGAGGCTAAGGCAGGAGGATCACAGATTCAAGGCCAGCCTCAGCAAATTAGTGAGGCCCTAAGCAATTTAGTGAGGTCCTTTCTCAAAGAAAGGCTGTGGATATGCCCCAGTGGTTAGGCACTCCTGGGTTCAATCCCCGGTGCTTAAAAAAAAAAAAGTTTAATTGTCTTCATAAAGCTAAAAGTCTATGTGAAATTAATATAACAAAAATAAATTCAATACAAATCTTGCTTGAAGGAAAGTATACAATATCACTGGGATGAAAGTAGGGCTACGGGGAGTCCTACCTAGTCTGGGGTACCTGGAAATTTTTGCTAGAGATGTGATTGTTTAATTTTGAAACAAAGAGAATGAAATAATTTTATAATTAAACAGAGAGAAGAAAAGGAAAAGAGTCAGGCAAAGAAACCTGTATGACTAAAGTTGAGTTAGAAAGCACAGTTCATTCTAGGAAGTGAAAGTAGTTCATGTCACTGGAAACCAGAGCCAAAGTGAGGTAGTGTGACTCCCGACTACAGAGGGAGGCTGGGGTCAGTTGATAAAACAGGACTTCACTGTGCTTCACATTGTTCCTGAGATAAAGGAAGTTCCCAAGACAATATGAAAAAGGTTCCAAAAATGAATGAAATGGGGGTTTGCAAAATCGATACTCACATTCTTTAGAATAGATAATGATGACTGATTCTATTGATTTTCATTTGGCAGTAAATAGCTCCAGTCAGTAGAGCTGACATGGCTGAGCAGTAATTGATTCAATGGTCTGACAATGATTAAATTTTAAATGTAGGAGAGGGATGGAGAGAAAGAAAATCCAGTATAAAATAATTAGTATCTGTTGACATGTAAAACCTTAAACTTGATTTCTAGCTTCGAATTAATTTAGATGTAATTATGAACATAAATTGTTTAAATCACTATTTTTTTGTCTTTTTCACTATTCTTTTAGTTCATTTCATGCACTTTATGTTCAAAAACTTTAAAGTGACATTTGTTCTAGCAAGTATAAAACAGTATTTTAAAACCTTAGCTTTAATAAGTTGACATATTTAAAAGTAGCATTTCACATTTAAAATACTTGAACAATATGTTCCTAAATACTCAAAATAATACTAACAATTCCCCAAATATTATCTAATATTTAATTCATTTTGGGATTTTTTTTTTAGTTGTCTTCCATATAATTTTCTTAGCTGGCTTGTTCATAACCAGATGCAATTTACAACTTTACTTTGCATTTGGGGTAAGTTCTTTGTGTAGTTTAATGTTTTCATCATCATTATTATAATTTACAAAACTCATCTGTTGAAGAGACCAGGCTACTTGTCCTAACATTGGGTTTTCCAACGGGTTTTGGGGTACCATTTAACATATATTTCATGTATCCTTCTAGCCTCCTGTAAACCTGAAGTTTGGTTCTGATTACATTTGCATGAAGCAATTTTTTTTTTTACTGTAGATAATTTTATATCCCATTGCATTCCATTAGAGACACTTCTTTGCTGGTCACCCTCTCATCAGTTTACCTAAGATTGAGCATGTGATGAGGGTGACAACATTCTCATCTATTGTACAGTTATTCTTCTCCTTGTTGTCAGAAAATTATATGTTATCTTGATCACAGTCAAGGGTTCGATTCCCCATTACAATTATAATAAAAGATTGGGTTATCCTGGAAGATAAAATAATTCCAAAATCTAGGTGACTTAAAATGACCAAAAATATATTTTTTCACATTACAAATCTACACTTTTCAACATATGATGACTGTTAAATATGTCTCTACACCAACACCCTTTATAATCACCAAGGTAGAGAAAGGGCAAAATCTACAAATATGCAATCTCCCTAAATGTTTCTGCCCCCAAATCATACATCTTGATTCTATTCATATATTTTGGAACAAAACAAATTATGTAGCTATGCTCAAGTTCAAACCACAGGAAAATGAATTATTACTATGCCTTCTTGACAGAGAAGTAGAATAATGGTGATCAGCATAAATCACACCTTTTAACAATTTACTTGGTAGTTTTTAAAAAATATTATTTATTTATTCTAATTTGTTATACATGACAGCAGAATGCATTTCAATTCATATTACACACATATACCATAATTTTTTATTTCTCTGTACAGAAAGTAGAGTCCCATCATTTTTGTCTTCATACATGTACTTAGGGTAATGATGTCCATCTCATTCCACTGTCTTTCCTACCTTCATTCCCCATCCTTTTCTTTCCTTCCCCTTTGCCCTACCTGGTAGTTTTCATGCCAATTCTTAATTCTTGCCAGAATGACTAGCTTCATTAAATATTATAAATTGCTGATTTTCTAATTCTATTATTTATTCTGTCATTAGTAGTGGTATTCTTCTGTAAAATCTCTATTTGGAGACACTGAAATATAGTTATTATGGAAATGCAGGCTACATTTTTAATGCCTTTCTTGAATAATTGATTTTCATGGATTTGATTTACTAGCTGCTATGAATGGTAAGAAAACAAATGTTTCTGGTTTTCTTACTTTTATGTCTTTTAAGTTTTATATATTAAAACTCCCAATTATGAAAGCCTATATTTACATTCTCAATGTGAAGACTATACACAGCAATTACATCAGATTATCTGGGGGGAAAAAGGAGAATCTCCAATCAAATAATTTTTGGAAAGGTTTTATGTATACACCATGCTACTGGATGATTATGAAGCACATTATTAAATCAGAGACTAAAAACTGTGAAGCAAACTCACCTGTTTAACTTTGTTTAGAGCAACATTTCTCAAATGGAGCTGGTTTTTAATTTGGGAAACCACTAGTGTAAATTAAAGTTAAGGACTAGGCTTTCCTTCATGATAAGAGCCACAGCCAAAGGGGCCCCAGCAAACTTCCAGCTGCCAGCAAACTTCCAGCTACCGGCTGATGATTGGCTCACAGCGGCCCCAGCAACAACTAGCTGATTGGCTCCTCCATGGAGCTGCTCATTGGGCTGTTTCCCTGCCCTTTCAGACCACGGAGCTGCTCATTGGGGGACTTCTTTGGCTCCGCCCACGCGACCCAGCCAATCGGCCTCAGGAGAAGGAGGATTGTGGGAGGTGGTAAGGTTTGTGTGGGTGAGAGGCTTGTGGAAGCCGGTGGTGGCAGTTGGGCTCCGAGGGTTTTTTTCCTGAGGAGCTGTTTTGTTTGGGTTTGTAGTTCTAAAAATAAAGTTAGTTTCTTTTGACAAGTGGCTCCTGAATTGTGCCCAGACAGACTGCGTGGGCACCTTCATAGTTCAGTCTATGTATATAGTAAAGATCTTCTATTGTTATGCACAATCTAAGATGTCTTTCAAATACATACATGTGAAATCCTCTATGTTAATGATTTTCAGGAAATTTTTCAATTCCAGCTAAAAAAGCAATACAAATTCTGCTAGATTTAAAGAACTGATTTAAAATAAGCCTTCTCAAATTCTGTGGTTAGACACTATAAATAGTTCTTAATATTGTTTTCTGTGTCTTTGAACAGACTTCTAAAATAATAGCTGAAGGTAAATAATTTTGTAAACCCATCTATAGAAAAATTCTTACAGTGTAATAAACTTCTATAGTTTTAGACTAATGTTATATGAAACCTTTGGTCTCTTGTATTGACAATAGTATATGATTCTACTGTTTTTACTAAAGAAATATTTTTGGAAGGAGACTTATGTTTTTAAAAATAAACATACAGCCATATAAAATGAGTAATTAGACTCCATATAGAGTCTTCACAAAGTACGATATATTAACCATAGCTCTATCATATAATATATTATGAAAGTACGTAATAGTTTATAAAATATTAAGCATTTAGTTCTACAAAAATGTAAATTAAATTCATCAAAAATTTTGTGCTAAAATGTTATGCTTTTTAAGGCAATTAACACTTATGGTTATTTTGAATAAGTATGTTAGTTTCCCTATGAATTATTGAGATTCAAACACAAAACCACACATATGTGTTAATGACTAAATGTGACGATACAGCATGTGCACCTTGAAATGTTTCCTCCATGTCTGTCATGAGTGATGTAATAAAAAGGAGGAGCTTTTCTTTGGGGTATTATCTAAACTCTCAAAATTAAACTTTATTCAAAAAGACAGAAATATATGTTGATGTAATTCACCATTTGAAGTTCTTCTAAATTAAGATACAGATGCCTGCAACTTTTTTTCAGACTCTCACTACTACATTCAAAATATTTTTCCATTTATTTGTCTTGATGACAATTGAATTATCTTTAAATATTTGATTTCAGAATTTTAAATATTAAAATTTTCAAGAGTGTCTTAATATGACTGGGAAATATAACTGGGAATAGTTTCTGAGGATTAAGATCTAATGGGCAGTTTTGTGTGATATATTTTTTATTTAAACTTCAAAAAGGAAGCATAATTCACTGGAAAGCACAGTGATTCCAGGTAATGTTTGTGCAGCGCTTTGCACCTGGAGTCCTGTGTAAATGCAAGAGCTCTCTGAGAAAGACGCGCCTCTGTAGCACTTAAATGTGTGTCCACAGAGGACTTCCTTGACAGTTACTATGGCATCATGGCAAAAAGAAAGTCTCTCGCCAGCAGCTCTCATTTCTTGTGCTTGTTAACTCTCGGTATTTATTGTCTATGGATTTCCCTGAGAGCAATCAGAGGCAAAGCAATTACTTTACAACGTTGATTTGGGCAAGATCGGGTGTGCCCCCAGTAGAGCTTTGTAATAACGTTCAGCACTGAGTAGTGCACACTAAAGCCATGTTTTGTCTTTCCATTCTGCCTCTTGCTAGCTCCTTGCAGCCAGGTTCACCGGACTAGAGATCTAGTACTTTCACTTAGGTACTTTTCTAAAAGCACAATTGAACCACAGGGAGGGGGTAAAAGGATTAATAGACTATGAGCACTTATACTAAATTCTACTTTAAACCAGGTAAGGTGGAACAGGCCTGTAATTCCAGTGGTTTGGGAGGCTGGGAAGGAGGATTGCAAGTTCAAAGCCGTCGGCCTCAACAAATTACCAAGGCCCTAAGCAACTTCAGGAGACCTGTCTCAATATAAATAATAAAAAGATCTGGGTCTGTGGCTCAGTGGTTAAGTGCCCCTGGGTTCAATACTTGGTACAAAAGAAAAATAAGTTCCACTTTATATTGACTTCAATTTCACTGTGGCATAACTGGAGAATGGGTGACAGTTTCTCTCTTTTCACTATTTCTCCCTGGTTTTCTCCTCCGTAAGAAATGGGCACAAAATGCAGACATAAAAAGATTCTTTGGGGGAATATTTACTAGATAATTATATAAGAAAATGCATAGTATGTAAAAGTTCATTCCATGATTGTGCCCAATATATAAAAAAATATTTTTAAAGTCTGGGTATGATTCTTACTTAAAATACATAAACTAAATGAAACGTTAGAACTATACTACTCTTGCTGGCAACAAATGAAGCATCTGAAATTCATATAATTTTCTTTACTTTCTTCCATATTTTAATTTTTGTTGAATTACAAAGAACACATTACTTTTGAATATGTGCCCATATCACATATATTTTAGATTGTTATACTTTGCCAGCAATTGCTTCCAAACACAGTGTTTGCTTTAACTAGCTCTTTTAATTATACTCTCATATATCTAGTCCAATCCATGTGCACTCCAGAGAACTTTCCTTAGATCTAAATACTTTCTATTTTAAAAACATCATTACTAAGGCTTATTGCATCTCATGAAAGCTGTACAACTAAAAATAAAAAAATAAAAGTGAGAAAATAAAAAGTGTTCTTTTTTCTTTATAAATTCCAACTCTAAAAATAATAAGGTTAAGCCTATTTTTCCAATAAGAAGAATCAAACAATCTGCCTAGGGTCAATTGTCTCCTCTCTTCATATCTTTAGTGCCCCTTTTAGAAATTAGTTCCAAATATTTAATTCAGGAATAAAATATTAAGTGTTTTTAATGTTGGTGAATACATTTGTCCTGCCAAAGGCAGTTGCTATTGGCTACAGAGCTAATTCTTTTGGCAGAAGCTTAATTCTTATTGTTTGCATATAATTAGTGAGTTAGATGCCTGTGAGAACAAGATAACTTATAAAAAAAAAGGAATCTACAGATGGACCACCATAGCAGATATGGCATCAACAATTTTATAGTATTTTAGCTCTCGATATTCCTGCATAACCTTTTCAGTCTGATTGCTTGTTATTATTTGTAGTAAAGATAGTTTTGCATAAAATATGACAAAAATAAAAAACATGATATTATCTAGTTACATTTTAGAGGAATTCCAGACTCTAAACTTCTACTGGCTCTATCAAACATTTGGTGAAGAAAGATCCTTTTCTGGCTGTATTATACATGCCAAGTTCTCCATGCTATCAACTGAATATACTTGGTGTGTGTATTAGTCTGCTTCTGCTACTTTAACAAAAATAGCAAAGACTCAGTGACTTAAACAACAGAAATTTAGTTTCTCTTGTGAAGGCTGGACATCCAAGATGAAGGTGCAGGCAGGACTGGTTTCTGGTGAGGCTCTCCTTTGTATGCACCTGTAGACATAGAAAGAGAGCATATATTCCAATACCTTTTCTTATCAAGACACTAATTATATCAAATCAAAGACCCACCCTTATGACATCATTTGACCTTAACTACTTTCCTAGAGGGCCCATCTACAAATATAAACACCCTGGAAGTAAGGATATAGACATATGAATTAGGGGAAACATAAAATTTCAGTTTATAATATTCTGCTTAGCACCCAAATTTTAGAGAAGTTTACTATTTATATGAACACTTGTGTTTTATGATATTTAATTCCAAAATAAAAATTAAAGCTGTCTTAATATACAGCTTGTGAGTCCGTTTGGCAGTGTCTTAAAAAGTTGAATGTAAGTACTCTGTGATTCAACAATTCCAATCGTAGGAATCTATGAAAAATGCGAATGTTGATTTTTTTTTTGGCATTCTATGTTTGCAGAAATACATGAAAACAAATGTTCAAAGCAGCACTATTCAGAAATCCCCAAACTCCAAACAATCAAGATTTCTATCAGTCAATAGTAAAAAGAATGAAGTACTACTACATGCATCTGTGTGGATGAACTTCCAAAACATTGTTCTAAGTAAAA
The DNA here is from genome assembly GCF_052094955.1 of Ictidomys tridecemlineatus. Classification (NCBI taxonomy): domain Eukaryota; kingdom Metazoa; phylum Chordata; class Mammalia; order Rodentia; family Sciuridae; genus Ictidomys; species Ictidomys tridecemlineatus. Next base: position 134,555 of record NW_027522888.1, on the reverse strand, counting down.
GAAACTAGATGCAAAAGACTACTTATTGTATGATTGCATTGGTATGAGCCATCTAGAAAAGACAACTTGTAGAGAAAGACAACATAGATAGTTTGTCTAAGGCTGGATTTGGGAGCCTGTGAGATCCCATTGGATGGCTTACATATGGGACTTGAGGGAATTTTGAGGAAGTGGTGGAAATATTCTAGAACTGGATTGTGGAGATGGATGTATTGCCCTATAAATTTACTTAAAAGCATGGAATTATATGCTTGGAATGGGTGAAATTTATGTTATATAAATTATACTTCAAAAAACTGTTCAAATTAAAGTTCCCTCACATAAAAGATGTGTCCCTAACTCATTTCAGTACTTTCAAATTAAATTTTTGTCAGTGTTCACTAAGATTCAGCTTTATTCTTCCTCTGAAGTGATCTTTAATTCCGGGAGCCTGTATCAGTGTTGTCCCTAACCCTTCTGTTTTCCAGGAAGAAGTTCCCAGTCTGAGTATTAATGTCCCTTAGAGGATATTTTCTTCTTCTTCCAAAATTAAATTTCTCAGTATTTCCTTATATGAAATATTTTGTCTTCTATTAAGGATCACTGGCATTCACATCTCCTGAAAGATGCACTAGAAAGGGAAACATCTCTGTGAGTCTGGGTGCTGCCATATGATGTAGCTCAAATTGCCTGGACCATTCATTTGAATCAGAAAATGTGGGTTCAGATCTTTGCTCTGCTTCATGTTGAGTAACATAACTTCTCTGAGCTTAGCTCCTCATCTCAATAATATGGATGACATCAGGAGGATCACTAGTATATATATACTAATAAATTGTAATGTCTCTAGTATTGCTGGTATAATATTGAATGGGCCTTAAATGTTTTCTTGTTTCTTTCCTGAAAAAATATTTTTTCTTTGAGAGAGAGAGAGAGAGAGAGAGAGAGAGAGAGAGAGAGAGAGAGAGAGAGAGAATTTTTTAATATTTATTTTTTAGTTTCGGTGGACACAACATCTTTATTTTATTTTTATGTGGTGCTGAGGATCGAACCCAGCACCTCGTACATGCCAGGCGAGCGCATTACTGTTTGAGCCACATCCCCAGCCCTGAAAAAAATCTCTTAATGTATTATTTTAAAAATATTTTGGAGGGCTTGGGCTGTAGCTCAGTGGCAGAGTGCTTGACTTGCATGCATATGATGCACTGGGTTCGATTCTCAGCACCACATAAAAATAGACAAAGACATTATGTCTATCTACAACTACCAAAAAATTAAAATATATATATTTGTTTTAGTTGTAGTTGGACCCAATACCTTTATTTTATTTTTATGTGGTGCTGTGGATCTAACCCAGCACCCTGCACAAGCTAGGTGAGCACTCTACTGCTAAGCTACAACTTCAGCCCCTTAATATTTTATTATTTTCTTTAGTATGTTGTATAATTCATATATTTCTCTAATTCAACTTCACATTGTCTTTAGCTTAATGGAATTTCCATAATTGAAGAAAACTATTAAATCAATGTCAAAGGATGTGGAGACAACAACAAAATAATTATTTGAGTATAATGAGTGCATGAATATAACTTTTTCAAGGACAATATAAGTAGGAAATTCATGTCAAATATTTGTGGATGATTTAAGTCTTTTTAGCTGAAGCTTATGAGTATGAACGGACATATTGCATTTAATGATTAAGTGATACGATCTACTAGCATGAGCCTTTGTGGGAAGTGACTGGTTGGCTACACTCTAATTCATTTCAGAAAGGTTTTTATCAAAGCTAATCCAGAGGAAAAAATAGTTTAGAGGATTCCTATTATTTAAAGATAGGACAGCAGAAGTCACTTGGGATTTATAGGAACAACATAATAAAAATGGGGATTCAAATGTTATCAAGAGTTTATGCAAGTTCTTCAGCACAACCCACTTGATCTTTTCAGGTATAAATTTGTTTTCTACCTTCAATAATAGAGACTAACCTTGACATAAGACATACATTTGAAATGTTTCCAGTCCATTTCTTAGCATTCTGCAAAAGCTTTGTAATATGTGCAGGTTTTGTTTACAGCAGATTTAACTTTTTATCAGCTATTAAATATAAATCCTTCAACAAGTGAGAGACCATATGACTCTGACAACCAACACGGGCAACTATTTTCTATTCAATAGACTTTTAAAATGCCTGGAACAAAGCAAAGCAAAATAGAAACTAAGGAGAAACTTGCTCATAAGCAAAGTTTTTTGGATTTTGCCTACTGTGTTTGCTTATGGAATAAAAGAATTATTTCTTTCAATGGTTTATGGTTCATGAGCAGAAATGGTGAGATGGAAACCATACCTAAAAGTTCAATGTGGATGTTAGCTTATTAGTCTTTCTTTAAAATAATAACTATTCTGTAATAAAAAGAAAAGTATTATATGACTCTCTTTGTACCTATACACTTTGAAAAAGTTAACTATTTTCAGTAATTTCCCACTATCATCAGCAATAAATCCTTGTTTCTGTAATATCCCCCTTGCATACATCAGAAGAAACTTTAATTATTTATTATGGGAGAGGCCATGAGGACAAAGCAGATGTTAGAATGAATGAATTTTATATTTTCTTATATACTTGAATGAAGGAGGATTCATCACTACCCCAAAATGGATCTCATATGAGATCCTCGGGCTTCACAATGAAAACATAGCACAGTAATAATATATCATGCTCACATTTTTCATCTTTCAATTAGAAAGAAAATCATTTCTAGACAATGATTTTTACGTATGATTCAAATGGTACTATATATACGTTATATGGAATATGTGGGGTTTTTTTTTCATGATGTTATATACTTTAAAATGTGAGTATTTTCTAGGGGTAGTGATGCCTATAATCCTGGCTAACTTGGGAGCCTGAAGTGGAAGTTTGATTCAAACCTCCATAACTTATTGAGACTCTGTCTCTAAATAAAAGAAAATGAAAAGAGTGGAGATGTGGCTCACTGATAGAGCATCCTGGGTTCAATCTCCAGTGTGTGTGTGTGTGTGTGTGTGTGTGTGTGTGTGTGTGTGTGTATTTTTTTTCCTAGAATATCTGTCAGCAATAGATGTGAAAATTGTTTTGCTTCAGAATATCAGAACTTTATTATTAGCTCAAAAGGACTCTTTCTTTAAATACCATAATCATTAGTATCATAACTGGTGCTGAAGAGCACGGTCAAACTCATGTCCTTCTTACTTTTGGGCAATGGAAAGAAAGTGAATAAAAAAATGTCATTTTAGTGTGTTTCATTAGAGTTATTTCATTTATATATACACACATATTGTATATATGTATATATCAAACAATGCAAAATTATTACTATTATTATGTTTATGTATATTTTTTCCTAAGTAGTGAAGAACACAAATGCTATTACAGTCTTGGATTGCATGGTATGTACCTTGTGATTGCTAAAAGAAAGTGCTTTTGAGAATCACTAGAAAATCACTTTTGAAAATCACCAAAAAAACATTCATCAGCAAGAGCGAGTGATTTTCTCCTATCCCAACAATATGGAGCACTACTTCAGAGTTAAGTATTAGGAAACAAAGGGCACTGGAGTTGTGCTTCTAAAAAGCCCCCTTAAAGTATGTTTAAGTGACAGATAAGGTTACCATATTGCTTTCGACTACCATTATTTTCCTATTTGCTATTTTCAAGGTTTGACTGATGCCTGCTATAGATGCTGGAATTTGCAGCTGGTTCCCCGTGAAAGGAAAATTAATATAAAAAAGAAAGCAAATAGTATGTTCTTTGTATGTCTAAAGTCACTTGCTACTGGCATTCTTATTGTGCATTGAAAGGAGCTTAAGAAATTGTCCATTCTGACCCCTTAATTTTACATATAGGTGGCTGAAGTATAAGAGTTTGAAATGGTTGTCTAAAGTCATTTGGCTAAAGTCTCAAAGCTAGTTAATCCTATAGCTGAGTTGCAACTCTTAAAATGCTGATGTTTAGTCTACTATTAACTGTTCAGTTTGCTGTACCTTCCTCTCAACCTACATTTTAGATGAGAGTTTTGTTCAGTGATAATACCATATGTGGGTTTGACAGAGAACAGTACAAAAGTATATAAGTGGATATTCAAGAACATTCACCCCAGAATTATTTGAGATGGGGAAAAAATCTACAAAGTTGTTTGCTGTCTAATTCCATATAAAATTACTTCTCAGTTTAACTGAATAAAGATTTTCTGGAAAACACAGATTTACACTTAATTAAGTTATAATTCATTTATGCTTTCGCCCTTCTGAGAATAAACAGCCCCATAAAAGGGAATGTCCTTCTTGGGAATTTACAGTCAAAAATTTTGCCTACTGTCTCAAAATCTATTTTTATATTTAGACAAAACTTCAACCAACCAAGAACATTTTGTCTTATATCCAATTTTAGCAGACATATAATACCATACTTGGGAAATCATTTTTAAACATTAAGTTCCTTAGAATAGGTAGAATATTGTCTGATCAGAAATATAAACTCTTTTCCTAAAATACTCCAGAGGAAATCAAAATTTTGTTGTCTGGGGGCAACCATAACCAAACCCACTACAACTCTTAATCAGAATTGTCTTCTTAAAAGCAAACATTTAGCTGCAACATGCCTATCACCTTGTTTTATATCAGATAAATAGAATTAAAATTCAAAGTGAATGTATCTTAACCATAAAAATGGCCACCATAATTGAGTATCTACTATGTTCCAGATATGAGACTAGGAACCTTCATTTTTCCTTTGTCTTTGACTCTTCCACTCACCTTGAAAAATGAGGGTTGATTTATCATCTCACATCTAGAAAAAGAAGATTCATTAAGTCATGGTCATGCCAACAATGTTTCAAAGTGACTTTAGAAAATTAGTTTTAGAATCTCAGTATTTTTTTCCCCTTATGAGAGTTATACCAGTTCTTATTTCTGCATTCTAAGTTCCACTATAATTTCAGCATTCTAACTATTTGTTAAGAACTTTTGTCTGGGTGGATGTACTATTTATGCAATTGTTTAAGTGAGTATATAATAATGGAGTCTGAAAAAGCTATCTAATTCAAAGGCTTAGTCACTGTAAATTGTGTTCTAAAATCCACAATAGGACTGCAAATGTAGGATAAATATCAGAGAAATTAAAGGCAAAAGTAGAATTCCATTTTTATAAGTCATAGTGCTCTCGTGTTTCATTTGTTAGCATATTTACATAGGTTTCAGAATGAAGAGATTGAATTGACAGGACTTCCTCTAAACAGAGTAGTTTCTAATTGTTGACTCTTGGAGGTTTGGATGAGAAGAGAACCTCACAACTTTTTGAACCATGTCATCTCATCCCTGGGTGCAAGTCAGAAAGGAAGAGTGCTTTTACTGTTTCTAATTAGGACTTTAGAATTTCTGTCCCTTTCAGTGTTGCCAGGTTACAATCTCTGCCAAAGGACTCAATCTAATAGGTATGTGAGATGAAAATTTTACTCGTTCTCTAAAGGCAAATATTGTGGTTCTTTGTCGGAACATGATCACAAACATTTCAGCATTGTAGATTCTGAAATTACTCTCTGTAATTGGACTGCTACATTGGATGAAATTAACATTTTATCATGTCATTATAACCTCAGAGATATTTCTCATGTATGCATTCCTCACTTGATGTGGTTGCTATGGATTATGTAATACAAATGAAGTGGTTGCTATGGGTTTTGAAACCTAAGTGACAGGGACCGAAATATAATCTCTTAGGATTTTTTGAAGACTTCCTCAAAATTAGTTAATTACTCTCTGGGGAAAATGTCTGAGCAAAGAATATATGATCTAATACACTTATTTACAAGTCATTAAGAATGATTTTTTTTTTTTGGAGTGAATCTCTGATGTTCACTTGACTGGACTTCTTTCTTCTGTTCAAGTAGTGATTATGGTTAGCTGGTATTTAGGAATACAGAAAGAGTTAGTTCTTTAAAGTATAAAATATGCAGCAGAGTAGAAGTTGACTATGATAGCTTTGCTTTTTCCTTGTAAAACAAGGAACAATGTACAATCAGAAGGTGTCAGAATTCAGAAATGCTTTTTAAGGTTTCATAACTGATTGAATTACATATTATTCTCAGGATGCAAAAATCAAAAAAGTACATAGCGACTAGAAAATGTTTTGATACATCCAATCTAATTTTGAAAGGCCATTGTAACTTATTATTCATTCATTCAAGTTCATTGTACCTTGACCTTATTGAATAATAATCAATTTATTATTCATTCAAGTTAATTGATTATTATTCAATAAGATCATTATTTAAAGTTGTACTTCTGCTGTTATTTACATCAAAATTGTCAAAGCAATATTTCTGAGTATCCCATAGATAATTATTTTACTAGGTCTCATAATTTCCACTATTTACTCAAAGATAATAAACACACACACACACACACACACACACACACACACATTTGCTGCCTACTGGATTTACAGTTCTATGGCTGATGTGTGTTGATGTTAAAGATCTGTACACAGATGTGATCTTGAATTCTAGGTAGTCTGTTTATTAAGCATATCACTTTGAAAAATTTAGGTAAACTCTCAAACTCTCTGGTCCTTGCACTATAAATCAGTGATAATATTATGTGCAAATAGGGTTGTTTTGAAGATTTTATGTGTCATATATAGTAAAAGCAAAATCAATGTTGGTGTTATATATTTATTAATATTTCTTGATTAAGTTTTTAACATTACCACCCAAATTTTGATTATAAATACTATGAGCCCAATAGAAACATTACCACTTCCCAGTGATTATAGCATGATGCTTTTAATGGATTCTCAGATTTTAAGGAAAATTAAGATTTTGTTTAGATTTTTGAACTAGGTCATCTCATCCCTGGGTGTCATTATTATACATCCTGTAAAGTGTGCATTATTTCTTAATATTAGCAGTTACATTGCAGTCTATCTTTATTTATTCAAATTTCTATGACTTCCATTGTTTTTTTCCAGTTATTAGAACATTGAATTGCTGAAGAGCACATAGTATGAACATCAGTAAGTCCCACTGTTAAATTTGACATTTTTCAATTTAAAAGCATTTAAACATTCCACTTTATACAATTGAATTGATTGCATTCAGTATTTGATTTAAAGAAACTTATTTCTTAGAAACTTTAGACTTGTTCTCAAAAATAAATTATATGAACTCATCATTTTATAAAATTGAATTTGATCTTAACATTGGTACACACCCAGCTACCTAGCTGAAGATGAGTCTAGATTTCTATATGTATCATTTCTGTTCTTTGTCTTTTAATAGTTAGTAAAAAACGATACTAAGGAAACTGAATTCATTTTTTTTCAATTGGGTACTGTTGTGGTTGCTATCACAAAATACCTTCAATTGGGAATTTATAAATAACAGAAATGTATTGCATATGGTCCTGGAGTCTGGCAAATTCAAGATCAAGCCAACCAGCAGATTTAGTGTCCTACAGGGGCTTCCATTCTGCTTTGAAGATGGAGTCTCCTTGCTGCTTTCTCTCTTGAAGGAATAAACAAGTTCTCTCTTGCCTCTTCTATAAGGGAACTAGTCCTACTCATGAAGGCTGCATCCTCATGAAGACGTTAAAAACCTCAGCTTTTAATACTACCACATTGGAGTTTAGGTTTAGTGTGTCAGTTTTGGAGGAACACAATTATGGAGACTGTAGCACTGCCCAGGGGAAATATATGGTGTATCTCATGATTTTTTGAATCAAGGCAACATACAATAGTAACAATTTAAAGACTTTAAAAAAATCTACCATGGGCTGGGGATGTGGCTCAAGCGGTAGCGCGCTCGCCTGGCATGCGTGCGGCCCAGGTTCGATCCTCAGCACCACATACCAACAAAGATGTTGTGTCCGCCGAGAACTAAAAAAAAAATATTAAGAAAAAAAATTCTCTCTCTCTCTCTCCTCTCTCACTCTCTTAAAAAAAAAATCCACCATCCACCATGATACTAGGATAGACCCTTTACCCTCTCCCAAAAGACATTGTTTCTTCATTTTGGGTTGTTTGTTTGACTACATTACTCTTGGTTATTATCAACACAAAAATAGCAAATAATATAAGTTTCTATAAACTTTGTGATATGTAAGGAGGATCAGAATTTAAAAAAAATATATTTCATTTTACCTTTATCTCTATCTTAAAGACAGAGACATGAGTTACTATTCCCAAAGTATTGTTTTTATTGTGTAATATGTTCTCTCATAATTTAAAATTCTTACTTTTTGAAAATTTTAGTGATTACACAAAATTATTATTCCATAATTTGTTGAAAACGAATATGATTAAAGTAAATTGTATAAAATATTTTCAGAGTTTTATGAAGCATCCAATACTTCAGAAACTTGGCATAAGTATGACAGGATCCAACTCCTCTTTTTAATCGCAATTGTCACACTATTTGAAACTTTTAATTTTTATTTAGAGAGAAATACAAAATTTGTTAATTGAGTTGGTACTGTTTGTAATATTGGAGAATACCCAATTTCCAGGAAACAGGAAAAAAATAACCTGAAACTTGGGCCTGAAGGATATATATAGATACATGTTAACTGATATTAATATGATGTAATTTTGTGACATGGCGAGCCTCCTTTTGAATTAGTTGTTTGCCAGTGTAAACACTTTCAGGGAGAAACACAGTGGAGGATATAGAATAGTACAATTTGTTGAACAATAACAGTGGGAGATGTAAGAACAGGCATTAGACAATTTAGAATAGTTTTCCATCTTTAGCCAGTTATAATATTTTATAGTAGATTCTGATTCCTTTTTCTAAATACCCATGCTTGCAAACAGCATGGGTATTACATCAATTCTCTAGTCTTAAATAACCTGGTTTAGTGAATCCTTGGGAGCACCATTTTAGGTTGTAGAGAGTACAATATTATTTTGGGGGCAATTTGGTAAGGCACAAAATTATTTGGAATCATCTGACTTCCTCCTGAAATTTTCTTCATTATTGGATAGAGCTGGATTTTTGTGCATGAGATATCTAATGCTTTAACCCAAGATTAATTCATATTTTCATTAAGAATCAGAAAAATACAAGGACTATTTTATAAAAAACAGGCTTCTTTAGGGAAGTCGTTTTTTTAAAATATTTTAATTGTAGATGGATACAATACATTTATTTTATTTATTCATTTTTATGTGGTGCTGAGGATTGAACTCAGTGCCTTACATGGGCCAGGCAAGTGCTCTACAGAGCCATAGCCCCACCCAATAAGGAAGTCATTTTTGACTTCTGTTTTTTTTTTCCATCTTTTCTATTTGTAAGACCTGAAATGGTGCCATAATCCTGTGCCCATAGATTGGACATCTGCTGAAAAGACTCTAAATTAGATATTCGTATATTCTAAATATCCCTTCCATAGAGGGATCTTTTTTTTTTCTTAAAGCAAAGAAAAAAAAACAATGTTTAATTTGAATGAGTGGTCAAACCTTATTGAAATTAATTTATAAGCCTTTTATCTGCTCTTTTCCACCTAAAAACCTTAAATTATTCTCATGTTAACTCTCATTTGTATTAAGAAAAACTAATCTTAGATGAAGAGGAAAAAATATAATTACTTATATTTGAGTAAATGGGTTGAATTATTCTCCTCTATCTAAACCTACCAAAGGTTGTAACTCATCATATTTCCAGCTTAAGGTGACAGTTCTTTTACTAATTTCCTATGACACACTGAATTTCTCCCTCTTCATTTTAATGGTCCCTTAACTTGTATTTTCATCACCTGGGTAATGCAACTGACAAGTGTGTGTATGAACACTGACACATCTCATCGATATATATTGTAGTCAAGGAGAGTAATTTGCCCAAAGATCATAGCCTGCCCAGCAATTTATTTCACACCTGCCCAGACAGACACAACAGTCTAGCTCATCCATCAAAGTTCATGATGTAAGCTCAGTGGGATTTGAAACTTACAATAAGAAAATGAGATTGGTGTAATCAAGATTATATATGCAAGGTGACATAAAGCAACCTGGTCCAAGGCCATAATTTAATACAATTATTTGTCAACATCTAAATGTTCAAGTAAGGCTGAAAATAGATATCCTTTTAAATATATTCTTTTGCACTGTGGATCCAAAACAACTCCTTATGGATTTCAGATGTAAAAATTTTCAAACATAAAAGATGTGAATCAAATTAGAAGGAAACTATTAAAGATTTTGACTTCATAGAATTATAAATTACCTAATTTATCATTTACCTAATTTTTTTAAGTCCTAATGCATAGAAGGGTTTATAGAAAGTAGACATTTCAAAATTTTTTTATATTCTCATTATGTTTAAATGGTAGAATAAATTCTGACATCATGATTATAATAGCATCTTAATATTTTTAAAACGTTTCATGCATGAGGTCCTGGATTTGATCCTCAGCACCACAAAAAAAGAAAAAAAAAGGTTTTGCATACTTTCCTGATTTCAAAATCTTGATCAGAAAGAGTGCTTAAAGTAGACAGTACATAGATGATCATCTCTATTTTATAGATGAGAAAACTGAAATTTGGAGAGGTTTAGAAACTTGTTCAAAGTAATATAACTGGTACTGGAAATATTAAAAATATAATTTAGCCCTCCTGAATTCAAGACTTTCAGTCAGAGTTCAGATTGCCTTTTTATGATACTTTGGAGGTTCAGAAAGTATTGGCATATGGCATTAAGCAGAGCATCAGAATTTGAGAGTTAAAATGGACCTTGGAGATCTACATGATTTGATTGATAAGATATTGAATTTTAGGGTGGGGAAAATAAAATTAGGATTAAAAATTCCTAAATTCATCAACCAAATATTCTTTCCAAAATGCCAAGCTTCTCCTCAAATACTCAGTTTAGTAATTTCACATTTTAGAGCATGTAAATATATTATCTCTATCATATCATTATAACATTTTTCCAAACAAACAATACCACTTATTATTATAAATGCTTTCACTGAAAGATGCTTATTCTCAAAACTTGCATGTATCTAGGTACCAACCTAACATAAAAAAAAAACTTTGAGTTTGAAATTTAAGGTAAAATATCATTATTTTATGCTATGAGCCCACAAGAAAGAGTTCAACTTTTGTTTTCCCATTTATCTTAGCTTTATAGATGTGGAATTAGTCCCTGGAGCATATCTATACCATTATAAAACTATTACTGCAGATGAATATGACAACTTTAGATATTGATTCTAGCCTTTATCTGGAAGGTTTAGCACCTTTGTAGTGTGAATTATCTTTTTATATAAGTAACTGGATGGATAAATAGAACAAAACCTATGTTTAGGTAGTCTGAGAAAAAGTTTAACAAAACCAGTGATAAGATCTTAAGTATAATAACACTTAATTCTCTTTGAGTTAAATCATTTAGTTATTCTTCTATTTCTAGATTTCAGATACATGTAGTTGGCATGTGTGTACTTTTGTCAATTAAAAAATCATACAGGGTAAATTTTAGGTAAATACTAATAAATAAACATTTATTAGGTAAAGATCTGGTTTTAATTTTTAAAAGGCTTCTTTTATGTAAATCATTATAGAACTTAAGTCTGTGCTAGCAAGAAACAAGAGGGTGGGGAGGACCTCAAGGGATTAAATTAATGAATTTCTTTAGATTAGATGCTTCAAAGTCCAGCATTAACCTCAGCTCTAATATTACAGAATATGAAAATGTTTGCAAAGTTCCAAATTGTCATGTATTTTAAAATCTCAGTAGATGGCCTCATTTATTGAAAACCATTTTTATTGCCTAATGAAGGTTGGTGATTAGGAGGTGGAGAGCAAGGCTGACTTCATTATGATTATGTTCTGTTGCTGTGGGAATGTTTTCCTTGCTTCTTCAGAGTACTATTTTTATTACTGCTGGCACAAAGAATAGGCCATAAAGATCCAATATCGTAACTCTTATGCAAATATTATCAGGTTTAGCAGCCAGAAGGACACTAAACTGAAAGTTAGAACATGTACATCTTGGTTTTCACTTCTCTTTGAGATTCTTTGGCAACCTTAGATACATAACCTCAGATATCTGTTTGTTTTTTTCCTCCTTTTCCTCTCTTACTTTCTTTCTTCCTTCCTTCTTTCATTCATTCCTTCCTTCTTCCCTCCCTCCCCTCCCTCCCTTCCTCCCTTCCTTTCTTCCTCCCCCCCCCCCAGTTACCAAAGAATAAAACTAGACCCAAGGCTGTGTTTTTCCTTTAAATTTGTGAGTCTGTCCTGACACTCAGAATATCTGTTTGAATTTGGGTATTTACTGGTTTTGACACCCTTGAAATCTACCATGATTTCTACTCAAAGATGATTCACACAAGTATAGCTCCTTGGTCCCTTGACTAATCCACTGGGCATTCACTGACTCCTGGACTGTCCAGCCTGCAGTGTTGTGGGTGCACCCATTTCACATCACTAACAGGTGGTAGTCTTAAACTGGCCTCTTAGTGAAGTTTATTAAATTAATAATTACTCAAAGAGATGGAGAAAACTGATTACCTTAGTCATTTTAGTGCTTTTATTCTTTACAATAAACTTTTGTAGCTGCTATGTTTACTAAAATGTTATAATCTTCCTTAAACTTGGTCTATGTAACTATAAGAAGGAGATCCATCAGGGCATTTGATAGATTTTGTGCTATGACCACAGACTTTTCTATGAACTATTGTTTGCTATATTATGATTACCTTAAGAATAGTATTGTAATTTAACTGTATATTGCATTTGACTTTTACGTTTTCAGAGATTTTTATTTTTTCAAGAACAAAACGGAAACTGCATAAAAATTGTAGCTATGCCATATGTGAATAAGTTTGGTCTTGTTTAAGTGACCACAGAATAAATAACAGCCATCATACTGTACAAGGAAACATTAGTGAGATGAAAGAAAATTATACATTCAGCCCTTCTTTTTAGTTTATAGTCATATCCAATCATAATGAGATTTCTGATTCTTTCTTATGATTGCTATTCCCTCTGCAACGATGAATTTCCCCTCATCAGATTCTGCCTTGGTAGCAATGTCAGACATGTTTGTATATGAAAATATTTTTTTTCCTTTGAGACAAACTACCAGATTCCCTCCATTTTCCTTTAAAGGTAATCAATTGATAATGACCAAGAAGAATTTCAGTGAGGTAAGAAAACACACTTTTATCTATGATTTGATGTTCCTTTTCCAATACAAATTTTGTGCAAGTTAATAATCAGTATTTATTAATAACAGCTATTATTTATTGTGCATTTACTCTGTAGCAGACAATGAATCATGTGCTGCTTATTTATTTATTTAGTTACTCATTTTTTAGTGAATATTTACCCAATTTATCAATCAGCAACAGAGACTTAGAATTTCTACTTTGGGATGATTAATCAAAGTTATAGTGGATAGATATTTTATTCTATTCTGGTCCTTTATTAATCATTGATAGCAAAATTATGTAATTCTACATTCTCTTCTAACCCTAAAGCCATTGAACAAAAGGAAAATATATATTCTAAATAAATATTTCAGTTTTTGATTTATTATTACTTATGAAATTCATGTGAATTAAAGGTACTAATAAAATCAAGTGACATTCTATTTTAATCAAAACACTGAAATATATAATATGCAGGGATGTGTATCTTTCTTAGCCACATTGGTAGTTATGACATGAATTGTATTATGATGTGAAAACTTCTATGGTCTCTTTGTTAAAATCATCTCTAAAGTGTTCATCACATCCTGTATAATGTCCCAATTATATGCATATTTATTCACTAAGGATAAAAAACATTTTTTCTCAAATTGTTAATGAAATAGGATTATAGCCATATAATATTTACTATTGTACTTGGTGATAAAATATCAGTAAATTGGAGCTTTGCTATTATTAATATGTAAAAACCAAGTTGAATAGCTACATTGAATCCCCAAACTGGGAAATACTGTTTGTAGCACCTTGAATGAGATTGATTTCCTTATTTGGCTCTGGGATGACTTTAAGTGCAGCTCTAAAATGGAAACATCCTAACTGTCTTTCATTTGTGGCAATATGAGGTAAGTGAATACTTTCTCAGGTGATACAATAAAATTCATTGGAATTATTCAGATGGTTGGTTAAAACACTCTTTTCAGGCTTGATAATCATTTTATAATCAGTATTATAAATGTAATAATAAAAACACGTAGAGAAGACCAGACACTGTTCATTCTACAACAGTTTATTTCCTATTCATAGATTCATGGGGCTAGTCCAGATATTGTGTCCATTTTACAATTGAAGAAAGGGTTATGTCTGAAAGGTAACTTGTCCAAGATATTAGAGTCAGAAGTCACAAAGTTAGCTTGAACCTATGCAATCAAGCTCTAGTGTGTATGTTCATTCCCAAAACTAGGCACAATCAACAATAACCATTTTAATATAGGGTGTAAATAAACTGACATCATGAAGATTGTGAAATAAAGTTAAAGATAATTAAATTTAATTGACTTTTATTTTTAGATTTTAATAAAAATTACTAGCATATAAGTTTTGTCTAAATGTGATAATAGAGAACCATGTGGCTGTTTTGACCTATGACAGTTTGAAATTACTGTACTAATTGTCTAACAGTTTGGCAAATTGTGTTTCTTTATGAACTTTGTTGTTTTAAAGTATAACATACCTCAATAATGTTATAAATAAAAATGTTATTTGTCCTATTTTCAAAAAATCATCTCAAAATAACATATAGATCAAATGTAAACTACTCTATTTTGGGCTTATGAGTAATTTATGATATCTAGTTATCAAAAAGAAAAAAAAGAAGAAAGAAAAAGAAAAATTTTAAACCCTTAACAGTGAAAGGATGTTTTATATGTATTTCCCAAGAGAAATACTGTCTCATTTTAAATAAGCAAATTAATTTATAGTGTTTATATATGACTTAGGATTTGTGAATTTGAAATTTTCCATGAGAGAGTAAAAAGATAATTTGAATTTTTTTCCTTTTTGCATAAGTTCTAAAAAAACATTAATTCCATTTTTTAAATTAAAATATACTTTGAGGGCAGGTATGGGCACATACCTGTAATCCCAGTGGTTCTGGAGACTGAGGCAAGAGGATTGTGAGTTCAAAGCCAGCCTCAGCAATAGCAAGGCTCTAAGCAACTCAGTGAGACCCTGTCCTAAGTAAAATACAAAATAGAGCCGGGGATATGGGGCTCAGTGGTTGAGTGTCCCTGAATTCAATCTTCAGTACCCAAAAGTAAAAAATAAAATATACATTAAAATGATTTTTTCTGAATATATCTGAAGTTTGGATGTGTGAATAACCTCTTCAATATTGAAAGAAAAAGTGTATGGTTGCCCCAGTAATGGTATTCATCTGTGTGAATTTAACCCATTGTTTTCTCTTTAAGTTGCTAGTATTGGCTGTCTTTCCTCAAAGATAATCTCAGGCCTCTTTGGAAATTTGTTGTTGAAATAATACTAACATGTGATATCCATTGTTATGTGTTGAGTTTATAAAGAGCATATTGCTTGCATATTTAATGCATTCATAATGAATCTTTACCTATTTCAATTTGGTTTCTGGTTTGCCTGAAGAAGTTAATTATTAGGAATCCTAAGTGAGCTTATTCTGTGGAGATTGGTGCCTCATTTTACAAACTTGTTCAAAGAAAACTCAAAGAGTTGACAGCTTGTTAAAAATACATAGCTAAATTCTTTTAGAATTATTTAGAGGAGCATTTCTTGTTAGAGAAAGTAAAATTATGTACACTGAATTACTATTCTTTAGAAATATTTAAGGAGACAATTATTACCAAAATTTAAACTGCTTCAAGCTCACAGGAATTGATCTTAATATTTTTAAAAAATGTTTTTTCCTCAGTTTTCTGAAATGAATCATTGAAAAAATCAGTTGTTGTAAAATAAGTTTAAATTACTTCAATTCATTACTATGCCTCAATTTTTTTTTATAATGGAACTTTTTCTCACAAATTTCTTGTAAGATTGTTTTATTAACTTCTAAGACAATATTAGCAATAGTAAGCTTTTAATCAATGATTAGTTTTTATTAAAATGTTACCAAAAGAGATTATTTTTCCCGTCTTTGGCGATGCTGTGATGGTATTTAACATTACTTTAATTACCGAAGCCTGGTAAAGCCGGAATCGCTGAGGGAGGGAAGTGTTGTTGAATTAGAACTTGAACTGGATTCAAGAGTTCATCATTTTTAGAAATTCTGCTGGTGTCTCATTGGTGCTTGGTTGGAACTGGCAGAAGCACATTCCCATCTTAACCCCATCAGGGAACACTGGTTTGTGACTAAATCATAAGTGACAAATAATGAGCAGCATGCATAAATACCAAGTCTGGAATTACTTTGCTATTTTTCTGCAGACATATTTTTTTCTAATAATGGGAACTGATCCTCTTATCCTGCGTATTCTATGGAGAAAATGAACCTGTTAATGTCATTAAATGAAAATACCACTGATCAAGACTTTTTATACTTGGCAGCTAGACAAGGGGAAAAGGGTGTTTTGTTTTGGCTTGGGTTTGAGCTCTAGAAAAAAAGACAGGCAAAGTAAATTGCATAACCTCTTGTGGAGCTCATTATAAAATCGAAACTTCAAAAGACTAAACTAGCAATACAAAAAAGAGCTAGTTAGGATTTATAAATCAGAAGTTTAAAACAAAAGAGTTGGATGTATAATAGCATTTGAAATGACGTAAGTCCCAAAACACTGCTTTGTAAATCTGTCATTGTTTATTGTTTATCCTTAAGGTGTACAGAAAAGATTTGTAAATCAAAAAGATTTGTAACTTAGGATTTTTTGGCATGATTAGTGACTTTCTTAGATTTTGTGAATTTGATGATGGTCTTAAAAGCACAATAAAATGTTTGACATTTTATTATACATAGATAGATAGATAGATAGATAGATATTATTTAGAGATATGTTGTTTATAGATTGTTTCCTTAAAATTCTCAGGTTCATACTGGAGGGTAATCTGCCTTAGATATTCTCACTTTTTAATAGCTGTGCTGGTACTAGTCATAGTTACTTTAGGAGGAATGCTAGTGAGTTTTGAAGGAGTATGTGTAATCTTTCATATCAAGTATGTATCTAATCTTATGAGGTAGTTTCCTTCTTAACTTCTCTTTATTTTCTACCTATGTCCAGCTGACTCCCTTCTGTTGTCACCCTCTAACTTCATTTTACTCACACCAGGAATCCCTTTAGCAGACAGAATCATTTGTATTCTCTCTTCTAAAAGTCAGATTTTTGTACAGAACTTGAAACAACTTACCACATCTGCATATCACAAAGTATCTTACATAGAACTGGGCAGTGCTTTCCTGTAAAGTAAATTGGAAGTCATAAGTCGGCAAAGTAAATAATACCATTAACATAAAAACAATGTTTTTGTTCTTTTATTAATCATAAGAATTTATTCTTTTTTATTGGTTTGCCAGTGGCTTTTTATTGATAGAGCCATATATGAATAGAATGGTAGAACATTTGGAATATAATTAGACCTTAAGTTTCAACTAATTTTAAATATTAGTGGTTTTTGTTGTCATGTAAATTAAATAAAAGTACTAAAATAATTTTAGCTAATTTTTCAATTATGAAAATATTTATAAGATTCAAATTTTAAAGTTACTGTTTCCTCATTTCCACATTCCCTAATCACATAATTCCCTTCTTATGGAAACTAATATTCTCGATATCTTCTGACAAAATTTTACTATAAAATTTTCAATCAATAGAGTTTAAAAAATAAAACTTTTAAAGATTAACTGATATCTTACCTTCCCAACAACCATCATTAACACTTTATGACGATTATTTTAATAACCTTTCAATACATAAACACTGTTAAAAATAGATTAAAATAGGCGAATATATATAAATATATTAAAGAAATATTTACATGATATAAGAAGAAAATATTATATTAATTTTTTCTTCATTATATTATGTATTAGCTTCCAAAGAACTTTGTTACAAAGGACTTTTTTTTTGCAATGTTATGTTGAAAAAAAAATCTGAAAAGTTTTGAGAGCTTGGATTCATTTTGCTGTTTTTGCTACCTGTTCCAATTTAAGATAATATCCACTAAACCCCTGCTTCCACATCTAGCTCTCTGGAAGCCATTGCTGAAGTAAACAGAATAGGAAATTTTCCATGTTTTAATTAATTTAGAACTCAGACATATTCCTGTTGACTCTTGTCCCCATGAATACCCAAGGTAGGCCATCTGTCTCCTCTCAATTTTCTGATAAGCTCATCACATCTTCTTTTGCTTTCATCAGACAAATACGTTTTTCATACATGTCATTACATACATCCACACTATGAAGAATGTTTTCATTCATTCCAGTTCATGAATTTCAGTTCTCAAGAATGTAGGCTTTCAGGAAGTTCTCAGCAGCCTGTTTTACTTTTGGCAAGCTACACCCTACTTTGGGGTTTCCCTATCAAGTTTTAAGTTATATATAATCTAGTATAGGTTAGTATTCTGAGTTTCATCAGGGAAAAAGTAGACAAGCTTCTCAGACTGATTTTCTCACACACTTATAGTTGATTAGTCTTCCAGTTGTTACAATACAGATTCCACATCTCTCTTCAAATAACATTTGTGGTCATTGGGGGGCATCACCATAGCTACAGATAGACTCTAAGTGATATGCATAATAGTATTCAGCAGCTACTTCCTTCACTTATTGGCCAGTTCCTTGGCTGTCAGCAGCACCATGTGAAAAGGCCCATGCTTTCTCTCTAGAAATAGCTAATGATTGACATGAATTTTGCTGATAGCAGATCACATGTTTTCTCTGATCCAGTCTAAGCCATTCTAATATACCCAATTGATTTGGAACAACTGACTACCCCTTAGTTTAAAGGGGTAGTAATAATTGAAGACCTCAATGACAAGCTACAGCACAACACAATTAGTGACAGATCTAAATCAATTAGATTATTTTATTTTTGAAAAACATGTTTATAGATACCTATGTTTAAATCCTTGAAGGAATCTGTGTGATGCCCTAAAAGTTAAAGGATCACTGGCCCTTTTATTCTGATAATTATTGTAAGATCATTAAAATAATTGACGTTTGAGTTTAGATGTCTAGTAACAGTTAAATAGCATAATGTGTGTGTGTGTGTGTGTGTGTGTGTGTGTGTGTGTATGTGTGTTCATACACATGATATATCTACAGCAGGGTCACTTAGATAGAAGGATAGAGCTCAGAAAGTTAAAATAGCTTATTTATGGTTCATTGTTCATTTCTCCATCTTCACTATGCCCTTCAGGGGACCCTTCATTTCATTCATTGGGAACTATAGCTCTTTAAACCTGTGAACTTGTTTCATCAATAATCCATAGAGTATTTTGTAAACTCGCACATGTTTGAGAATGCCTTGTGTGTTTATTTTTAATAGTAACAAGGCTTCGTAGGCAAAGTGGTGTGAAAGAGTGAGTTGATGGATTTAATTATTATAGATAGCCTATCTGAGTAGTTCAAGCAAACATTATCTCTTCCACAGTAGGAAATGTTTCTGCTTGAATTACTCTGATAATTGCCTCAGGTCTCCACTTCACCTGAGTAGGGGGTCCTCAGCTGTCTCACATAGTCACAGATAAATTATACTTGACTGAAAAACTCAGCCTCTCAGGGACTCATTGGGGAATTCTGAAGATTCAAAGGGTTAGACAGAGCCTTGTGGCTAGACCACTAAAGAACAAAACCACAGCATTCTTGTAATTTCAGTGAAGTCCTGTGTTCCCAACTGCAAGGACTGGGTTTTTCTGTACATGTGTCTCTTACAAATGTATGGTTTATGATTGGAAATATAAAAGAGGATACCTTTAGCAAGAAACATTACATTCTGCCTAAGCTTGATATTTAACAAAATAAGAACAAGTTAAAGCAAAAAATAGCAGTTATTTCCTCCTTCTGTCTCCAGAATCAGGAACACAGTACAGTGTACTCATAAACTGTGTTTGACAGTGGAAAATACAGAGGGAGTTGTAGAACTTCAGCCTACACTGAGACAGTATTTATTATGCTGAATGAGTCTCAGATGCTGTATTTGAAGACATACCCCAAAAAGTGAGATTTAAGGTAGCATCTAATGGCTGATAAGGAATAATTCTATAACAAGAGAGAAATTACTCAAGTAAAATGTGATTTTTATACTCTAAAGTGCATTTTCATTTCTCTACTGAGCCTTTCAAGAATGAACTTGAAACACTGGAGTGTCGAACCACTTGTGAACTGGAGCATAGATAGCTGGATGCTATTGCATCTCGCTTGTTTTAACTTGGGTTTAATTCTATAGTTCTTTTTAGTGGTCTTAGTTTGAATACTATAGTCTTGAATCAAACCAATCAATATGAAATCTATTTTAACCATGATAAACAAATGACTAGCTCTTATCAACATCAGCACTGCTGTGCCTGAGAAGTGAAAGAAGGCTATATTTGCTAGTAATTTTCTTACCATGAAAATTGCCTTGTCAATGCATTTCAGAGACCCAATTTGAGCAAAGATTTCTCAGTGAAGAATGTAACAAATAAGCAGAAATAGAATTTGGAACTTGAGCTCAGACAACTCAAGATAGTCTGGTGGAGAATCGAGTTGATAGCTGAGAGAAGGTGAAGAAGGGGAAAAAAGGATGATTTCACACATGATATGAATCCAGGATTGCTATTTACTGCCTGAAAAAGGAAAAGAAAGAGTGATGAAAAAGATTTTTCTTTCCTTTGTAAGAAATTATCATTACTGGTACCAATTCTTTGAGAACTTTGAATAACCCAGAAGCGCTTTGAGAATTATAGAAATTGCTTTGAGATGTTATAGGCTTAGTGTTATTTTAACCCTAACATCCCATTTTAGGAAAGACTTGCTCCTTTGGTAGCTTAGTATCTTTAAAGCTTTTCGTTGTTACACTTAAAAAATGTTCTATAGTGATTCTGAATGTATAGTAAATGTCCAATGTTTCAGTGAAAAGATTTTGTTTCCTATATGAGAGCTCTCTAAAGGAATGTGTACGTATTTTCCATTGATTTATTGATCTGCTATAGGCACTGCTGGGCACTGATGATCTAAGAATTTCTTTTCTTGAAGAACTTATGGTCTAGGACCAGTGATAGCTGAGCATACGCACATTAAAACTCAGAAATGTAAAATATAATAGATATTTACACCTCGGTAAAGGGGTAAAAAATGTAAGTACTAATTTGCTGGTTTTCAGAATAGTAATTTTTGAGATTTGCCCTAACTTTAAGCAAAATGTTATGTGCTTCACCTTCATGATACCATTTAAACCTCATGACACTCTTATGAATAATAACTAGCATCTCCACATTGACTGAAATTAAAAATAGCTGCATACCTGAACTAAGGGCATGAGTGCCCATAGAAAATGGCAATCCTGGATTCATATCGAGAACTGTTAGATATCAGACTTTGAGTGCCAAATCACTATTAAATTTCTTCTTTATGTAAAAACCATATCATATCACATACAAGTATTAGAGAATGTTTAATGGAAATCTTTTAAAATCTTTATGTTCATTTTTCATTGTCAATTTGCATCCTCTTCTTTGTTTCTTTCATTGATGTTATGCCACCATAGAAATGTTTATCTATGATATTGTTTAAATATTGTTTAACTAGCTACTCACAAAGTAAGAACAGTATAATTTTCTCTAGATGTTTCAAGTTAAGTACTTGCAATCTCATGGCTTACATCTATACCATGATGCATGGAAATCTCCTTTATTGCATTCTTCAGAGCATTTCTAATTTTAACTGTATTATTAGTTTAATTCTATTACCACTATCATAGTTTCTAAATATAAGTCAATTCCTTACACAATACTGATCCATAATATGCTATTTTTTTTGTCTGGAACTTATATGATTTTTATTATAAAGCATTAAGGCCATACCCTTTTGTTTATATTATTTTATAAAAATAGAAGAGATATCATTAGAGTAGAGGAAAGGGATAGAGGGAGAGGGATGAAGGATGAGAAAATGGAGGAACTACAGAATGAAATTGACCAAATTATGCTATGTACATATATATAGTAAATGATGTATGTATATGATGTACATAGTAATGTACCACAGTAAATTTTACCTTTATGTATATCTATAATGCATCAATTTGAAAAATAATGAGTAAATAGAAAGAAAACCATTAGAACAGAGGAAATGGAGCAGATGGAGAGAAGGAGGAAGGGAAAGAGAAAGTACTAGAACTAAAATAGAGCATATTATATTCCATGCACATATGATTATGTCAAAATATTCTATGTAACTCTAATAAACTAATAAAACATTTAAAATGTAATAATTTTGATTTGACTAGACAAAGTTGCAGAAAGAATAAATTAGAGGTTAACACTGAGAAGCTAATCTATAACACATCCACTGAGAGATAAGCATATAATAAATATAGAAAAGCAATTATAAAATACTGTAGACTAGATTAGGGAATTCTAATATCTACCCAAAACAAAGTCCAGGAAAAAAAAATGGAGATGACAATAGAATTTCAGTTTTTAAAAATATAACCAAAAATAATTAAAGAAAATATTTTAAAAATAATTTTATAGCAAAAAATTCTTTTCAAATCAATATTCATTACTTATGGTTTGTCAATATTTTTATATTATACCAGCTATAATACTACTGGATGAGTCTAAGAAGTTTTAAAAGGGGATATTTAGATGTGGGACATAGACACATTTCTGCTTCTATTGGATTAGAATTTGCTGTCAAAACTAATCTCTATTCAGATTCTTAAGGTTTTAATGTGATAAAACCCCTAAAGATTTATGTGATTTATGTTGCAGTAATGCTTATTAAGGTACACAAATATTCCCTTTATCAAACAAACTCCAAAATGTGTTAGTAAATATTGGAATATTTAATAAAACTTTAAATGTGTTACATCATTATAGTCAGTAGTACTGTACCTATTTAAAGCCTTCTTGTACATATATTTTGATTTTTTGGTTTGCTTGTTGGTTTTGAGAAAAATGGTAAGAAGTGTTAGGAATCAGCAGAGAACTCAGTATTTGGTAAATGAGATCACAGGATATAAGTTTCCATTAAATATCTTATTATTAAATATATAAAGAATATAAAGCTATAAAGCAGGGCTGGGGTTGTGCCTCAGCGGTAGGGTGCTCGCCTAGCATGTGCGAGACCTTGGATTCAATCCTCAGCACCATATAAAAGGTTTAAAAACAAAAGTTGTAGATTTGAAGATTGTGTATTCTGAGTAGCAGAAGTTAATATAGTTCCATTTCTTATTCAAAAATAAAATGATTACAGATTTCAGATTTTGGCATCTTGAAATCTGACTCCTGATTCCTATCTCTTAATAGTTATTGGAATACTAGTTTAGAGTAGAATTCAACTTTGATATTTTTACTCTAATTTTGAGATGACTGTGCTTCTAATTTTATCTTCACTCTATATTCAGTAAAGCCAAACTATTGTTAGCTTTGGTATGCCATAATTTTTATTATTTCAATTTCAGAAAAACATAATTGTGTTTATATAAATTAGTAATATTACTCTTCTACTTGGGAGAGGCTGTTTGTTGCTTTTAAAAATGTAAGGCAAAAATATAGTTGTATTAACTTAGAGGCTAAATATGTTTGTCCTGTCACCCTACCATATAACACA
The DNA here is from genome assembly GCF_052094955.1 of Ictidomys tridecemlineatus. NCBI lineage: Eukaryota > Metazoa > Chordata > Mammalia > Rodentia > Sciuridae > Ictidomys > Ictidomys tridecemlineatus. The sequence goes on along the minus strand of NW_027522888.1, from coordinate 110,842 downwards.
ATATCATAATGATTTGCATATTTGTTTGTCCCTTGGTGTATGTGAAAAATAGGCTTCAGAACCCCCATGGACTCCAAAATCTGCAGATGTTATACTCTCTTATATAAAATGATGTAATATTTGCATGTAACTTATACCCATTGTTCCAAGTACTCTCCATCATCTCTAGATTAAGTACAGTATGTAATATAGTATAAATATGGTGTAAAAAAAAAGTTGTAGATTTGTTTCCCTCACAGGTTTTCCAAAACTTAACAAACACTATAAATTATAGCATACAAATTATTGAAAATAAGAAAGAAAGTAGCATGAAATATTAGTAATATCTTTAATATAATTTCCCACATCCCCAGGACTAAGCTGTATCAGCATTGACTATAGAAGCCTAGTAATTATGATAGAACATTTTATAGTAGGAACAATTTCATAATAAAATTTTACTTTTGTAAAGGAGATGCATTCCATTGAAAAGGAGTTAGTTGATTCATAGGATATAATGGTCATTAAAAAAATATTAACGAAAAATAATGCCACATAACATAAAGGAAAAAATATTATCCATTTTATTCCTTTTTGATCGTTTTTTAAATATCAATATGAAGTAAGTTAAATATCATCAGATTAATTACCAAAGTCTTTAAGCAAGCCTTTTGAACTGTAGTACAACTATCCTCATGATCCTATTCACATTTCTGGGATTTTATTTTTATAGTGACTATATAGACTCTAATTTCCAAAATATTATCATACAATATCACTTTATAAATACAAAATGCCTATGTAGAAATTCTATGAATAGAAAAATATATTTAAAGGTACATATTAAAACTGATGTTTAAAAATCTTCTGTTAAATACCAGAGAATATTTTTCTTCCTCATTTCTTCTAGAAAATTTCTTTGACATGCTTATCATTAAAATTTAAGTTTTAAATAAACTACACAGCGAAAGAGTTAATTTTCTCAAAGGTTATTTATGGACAAGTAAACTATTTAGCACAATTCTAAAATTCAATGCAAAATTCTCCTAGCATGATTAACTTTTTAAAAAATATATTTTTAGTTGTCAATAGATCTTTATTTTATTTATTTATATGTGGTGCCGAGAATTGAACCCAGTGCCTCACACATGCTAGGCAAGCACCCTCCCACTGAGCCACGACCCCAGCCCCATGATTAACTTTTAATACTTTATTTCATTAGTGAATTCAAGGAGAAACATTTGTTGAATAATTATGTACTAGCTTTTTATATCTCTCCTATACCTCTTAGGGCTGAGGATTTTGATAGACAAGTGCCTTACTGCCTAAGGCTCTGCCCACCTGTATCTATGTGAATCTCAGACTCATCAGATTTTTTCTGATCCCTCATATCAATTCCAATTGTAATCTGCCTGAATTTTCAATTTGGTCCTGGTCTGTGATTTTTTTTCATATTCATTAATAGTAAAATTAAGGAGAAATGCTTCTTAACTTTGGTTTTTTCACATTTTATAGAAGATATATATGGTGCAATATTCAAGGTTTTCCAGAGAAACAATCAATAGGATTGTGTGTGTGTGTGTGTGTGTGTGTGTGTGTGTGTGTGTAAAGAGAGAGAAGGAGAAAGAGAGATTATAAGGAATTGGTGGACATAATTAAAGAGGGAGGGCAGATTCCCAAGATCTGCAGGGTGAGTCAGGAAGCTGGAGATGAATCCAAAGGCCTAACAGCCAAGAGAAGTAATGATACTGTTCCCATCTGAAGGACAACAGACTTGAGACTCAGGAAGAACAGGTGTTTTTATTTGAGTCCCAAAGCAGAAAAAAGAGCCACTTCCCAGGCCCGCCCCCCTGACCCCCTAGGTGGAGGCATCAAGTAGGAAGGAATTCTCTGCTGGAAGAGTCTGTCCTTTTGTTCTAGTCAGGCCTTTAATTGGTTGGATGAGGGCCATGCACATGAGGGAGGCAAACTAAATTATTCAGTCCACTCATTTAAATGTTGATCTCATCCACAACAACTATAATGATGTCTCATTAAATATCTAGGCACTCTGTGACCTAGTCAAACTGACATAAATAATTAACCATCCCAACCAGTAAACAAACAGTTGTCCTAATTACTATTTCTGTGTTCCTTGAGTTTAACTGCTTTTCCTACATCAAATTCTGCCCCATTGTTCTTAAATAATCAAAGATGCTCCCTCCATGAACATTACTGAAGACAAATTTAAAAGAAAATTGGCCAGTGTCATGCTGTAACATTACTTATTATAGCATTTGTGGAGATTAGATGATACATAACTATTACAGAAGTAATGATGAACAACCTCAATAATTAAAAGTTAAGTTAATCCTTTATTTTTGAAGTATATTAACAGGCTAGTTTGAATAATAACTGTATTCCTTAATTCCAGGTATGTAGATGTAGACAATTTTACAAAATATAAGAGATATAAACTAACAAAATGTCTTATATTTTATGAATCATATAATAAATATGATTTTATAAAATATAAGACATTATGAGATATACTTTGTGTTATAAAATGAATTTTGATTCATTATACACAATTGCAGCACAACTCTATATTTCTATGGTTGTACAAGATGTAGCATCCCACCATATGTGCAGTCATACATGTACCTAGGGTAATGATGTCCATCTTATTCCACCATATTTCCTGCCCCATGCTGTCTCCCTACCCTCCCTTCCCCTTTGCCCAATCAAGGTTCCTCCATTTTTCCCATGCCTTCCCCCTCTCCATTATGAATCAGCATCCACTTATCAGAGAAAACATTCAATCTTTGGTTTTTGGGGATTGGATTACTTCACTTAGCATGATATTCTCCAACTCCCTACGTTACCTGAAAATACTGTGATTTTATTCTCTTTTAATACTGAGTAATATTCTGCTGTGTATGTACACCACAGTTTCTTTATCCATTCATCTATTGAAGGGCATCTAGGTTGCTTCCACAGTTTAGCTATTGTGAATTGAGCTGCTATGAACATTGGTGTGGCTGTGTTATTGTAGTATGCTGATTTTAGGTCCTTTGGGTATAGACTAAGGAATGGGATAGCTGGGTCAAATGGTGGTTCCATTCCAAGTTTTCTAAGGAATTTCCATACTGTTTTCCAGATTGGTTGCACCAATTTGCAGTGCTACCAGCAATATGTGCATGTGCCCTTTCTCTCACATCCTTGCCAACATTTATTGTTGTCTATTCTTGATAACTGCCGTTCTGACTAGCATGAGATGAAATCTTATTTTGATTTGTATTTCTGTAATTACTAGAGGTGTTGAACATTTTTTCATATATTTGTTCATCAAATTTATATCTTCTTCTAAGAAGTGTCTGCTCAGTTATCTCATACTAGACAAAGACACCAAAAATGTACATTGGAGAAAAGATAGCCTCTTCAACAAATGGTACTGATGGAACTGGAAGTCCATATGTAGCAAAATGAAAAGAAAACCCTATCTCTCACCATGCACAAAACTCAACTCAAAGTGGATTAAGGACCTAGGAATTAGTCCAAAGACCCTGCACCTAATAGAGGAAAAAGTAGGCCCAAATCTTCATCGTGTTGGATTAGGCCCCGACTTCCTTAACGAGAATCCTAAAGCACAAGAAATAAAATCAAGAATTAATAAATGGGAAGGAGTCAAACTGAAAAGCTTCTTCTGAGCAAAAGAAACCATCAATGAGGTGAACAGAGAGCCTCATTTTTGGGAGCAAATTTTTGTCACACACACACATCAGATAGAGCACTAAACTCCAGGATATATAAAGAACGTGAAAAACTTAACACCAAAAAGACAAACAACCCAATCAATAAATAGGCATATGTGTTTTTATGGACCCAGGGATCCAGAGGAAGGTGGCAAATAGAAGTGGATGAATAGAGGCACTGGGAGCAGGGAAGAGTGATGTTCGTGGTTTCCCCTTTCTTCCCTACACTCTAAAAAGTGGCCTTACGGAGGTACCTGAAAAGGACCTCTACCCAAGGCCTCAGATCAAGAGGCACACAGGTTAAAGATGCAAATATGCAGCAGGTGGGCCTGAGTTCTTGACTGCAGCTCACTTCAGGGACTCCAATGTACTGTCAGTGCTAACAGTCTTATGTGGGCAGCTTTTCCCCAGACACAGGTAGGTCCTTTGTAATTGCATAGGGCCTGGTCAAAAATTATCTCATAATTATATGGGGCTTTTTGTTGTTGTTCTGCTTTTGTGGATGAAGTTACTTTTGTTGAAGAATCTGACAAAGATGTAATGTATGTTGGGCAAATAAGGAAAGGTAAAATATGGCTTCCATTAGAAGATAAAATAATAAACTAGTGCAGGTGAATATGATAAAAAAAATAATATGTGGGATAGATGTGAAATATATCACTAAGGGAAACTTAAAATCCCCCAATATAAATAATGTCTTGCCAGAAATAAAAAAAAATGATTCATCATCCCATAATTATGGACAATTCTAATGTACTAATAAAAAAATGTGGGAAAATGATTCATCATTTGAGCCAGACATGGTGACGCTCACTTATAATTCCAGCTATGTGGGAGACTGAGAGAGGATTTCAAGTTGAAGGCCAGACTTGGCAATTAAGATACACTGTCACCAAACAAAAAATATAAAAGGCTGGGGTTGTAACTCAGTGGTAGAGCATCCTAGGTTCAATCCTCTGTACAACATATACACAACAGGAATGCCAGAAAAAAAGGCAGAATGCAAAATAATGATGATAATAATAATAATAACAACAACAACAATAATAATAACTCCCATAATCGAAGAAGAGCACACATATTAATTTTTAACTAGAGTTTGACTCCTCACATACAACTTGGAATATAAAGTTGTTTAACCCTCCATATAACAAGACTCTCTGGTAAATGTAAACATTTGTTATGAATCCTGCTGGAACTTACTGGAATTCGCAGGATAAATGGACTTAAATGCTTCCTTTCCTTTTGATGAGGAGGGTTTAGAAAATTGACATTCTAACCTTCATAGTCATTATGTTCGCCTTCTCCACAAGCTTCAGGCTAAAAAAAAATCTGCAGCTTTAAAATGCCTTTTGCCCAGTGAGCATTATTAGCTATATTTCAAGTGTAGTCACACCATCCCTTTTTTCTATCAACTTCAACTCCCTTTTCTCTTTCTAATTCCAAATTCCATCTTTGGAATTACTTCTAACTGAGTTTAATTAGATTTTTAAGTAAATATATTAAAATGCCCCTCAAAAAAACCTTGGAGTTTAATATTTCCTGCACTGAGAATTATACTTGGAATTTTAGTATGCAAAGAGAATATATAGAGAAAAGAAAGATACATTGATTCTATTAATATACATGGAAGGTTTGATTTTGTAGTCTCTCATAGCACCTGAAAGAATTTTTATTCCAAAGTTAGTATTGTGACTTGTAGGTCACTGGCATTGGTCAAAATAAAAATTTGGTTATGAATGAAAAATGCAAGAAACAAACAGTAGAAATAATGTACCATTGAGGGGATAGAGGAAGAGGAAGAAAATATCCTTTAAGGTATTCTCACATCTGCTAGGAATTGAGGATAATTAGGTACATCTTAGGAGGTTCCAAAGGTTCAAAATGTAGAACATTTTTTAACACTGCTAACATAAAGCAAATTCAAGAAAAATCTATTGGTTGTGCCAAATCTGTTACTTAGATAGATCACCCAAAGTTGTTTTTGTTTCTGTTTTTTTGTATTTTGTTTTATCTTGTCATTCAAATTACATTACTTCCTGGTTATGATAGAGTCTATTGTATAGGAATCATAAAAAAACTGAATAATAAAATCAGGAAGGTAGTAATCAATTAGACAGAGGACCACATATGGAGAGCGGGTAGCAGGCAGGCTGGAGGCACATTCTCTGAATCTTTAAAAAATAGATGTTTAAGAATCTCTTTGGAATTACAGAGGGAGGAGATTAAGGAAGGTTTTAGCTAGTGAGGGATGATAAATGAGAATTAATTACATTAATAATTTAGGCTGTATAAAAATGTCATTCATAGCATTTTATTTAACAAGCTCTCTTTATTGTTTTATTTTAGTGTAAAAATAGAGCCAAGATTTTTATGGATTTTCTATTACCCTAGTCCTCAAACTCTATTTTTTTGTAAGATCTTAAATACCTGCATGTCAGTTCTCTTATGTTAGTAATTTTTCAAGATCCTAACTCTCATATTTGTGAAAGGCCTGTTATTGATCCACAAGTTACCTTTGAAATATGCCTTTACACTTGTAGTTGAATCACTTTGTAATAATTACATTTATTGAGTTACTGTTATGAGTTAGGTACTTTACATACATTATTGTATTTAATCCTTAAAACAATTCCATAAGAAATATTATTTTCCCTATTTAACAAATGAGAAAATTGAGGGTAAAAGGAGTTCAGGTACTTGCTCACATGTTATATATATAGATTATGTCACAAGATTGATATTCAAGCCAAATCAGCTCCAAATCTGATTTATACCACAACCGTACACTTTGCCTCTCTCTCCTACAATTCAGGGTAAATAGATAAGCCCTACAAAGAAGGTAGAAATACAGGATTCTTAACCAAAATCATATGGTATATTTGGAAAATCTTTACCTTGTGAAAAGGTTTCAGTGAGTGAATCCCAAGAATTTATTTGTTTTATTGTGCTTCTCCTTTACAGAATGGAGATTTCATGTTGCTTTTCCTTATACATTCGTTGCAGATAGGGATGGCCAATCTGGGGAAAACTAAATAATCAGCAAATAGAAGGAATGAATATTCCAACTGGCTAAAAATGGAAAATTCAACATAGTGCCCTGAGATCTGTGAGACTCAAGCCGTATCATTTTGGACCTTCTTATCCACAGTATGAATGGGTCAGTGATATGGAACTCAGAAAATAAGTACTGGTTTAATCAAACTACTTAGTAGTAGCTTACTGATGGACAGTTTTGAATCTGTAATTTCTTTCCCCATTTCCATGAGAAATTCCATTTCCATGCAGACTTAACTCAGCTTCACAGATCATACCTAGATCTACTCCAAAGTCAGGGAGGTTTATTTCACTTTCTTCTTTCTCTTGAATTTTCAGTGTATTCTAAAATGCTACCAGATTTACAAATTCACACAATTCATACTTGTCTAGGAAAAAGAACACTGGGAAGTAGGAAAGACAAAAACTTGTTTACATTGCTCTTTAAAGTGACAGATTTAATACCAGATTAAAATCTAATTTATCATTTAATAAATATTTTTATTGGATGTGTATCTAAAAATATGAAAATTTCATTATTTTTCTGACTAGGTTTTCTTTTTTTTTGTATACAAACTTGAAATTCAGCACCTAGTTATATTGAAGCAAACAGAGAACTAATCTATTGCTAATTCTACTGATAATAAATTTAAATTAATTTACCTTTGAGGGAATGGTGCCTTCTTGAGGTTCATCATGTTTCTCAAGAACATGCCTCATCTTTCATTTGTGTTCAAGTTTTTCTTTGTGTCCTTTAGTGCCATTTTAAGATTCTAGCCAGGCATGGTGGTGCATGCCTGTAATTCCAGTGACTTGGGAGGCTGAGGCAGGAGGATCAAGAGTTCAAAGACAGCCTCAGCAATTTAACAAAGCTTTAAGCAACTTAGCAAGACCCTGTATCAAGATAAAATTGGTTAAATGCCCTTGGGTTCAAACCCAGTACAAAAAAAAAAAAAAGAAAACTTCTTTCTATATCTAGGTACATATTTTCTTTACATTTATTGATAACCATAAATTTAATTATATGTTCTGATAAGTTAGTACATATGTGTACATATGTGTCTCCATATATCCATATTCATAAATATATAAATAACTGATCAGGATGTATTTTCAAATGTATACACATTCTATATGAATGTAGAATAGATATTTACATATAGAACATGCATATATATAGAACATATATGTTCTATCTACATGTATATAATATTTGTCTCTAAAGTTTTACATATTAGGAAACAATTAATTAATTATATAATTATTTTTTTGGTGAAAATATTGTGACCTTTATTATAAGTGAGATAAATTTATGTATAATCCTGTTTTCATATGACTTTGTAAACACATGGCAGCTGCTCTCTCATAATACATATTACTAAAATTATTTTTCAACTCAACATTGGATTTTTCATGTAATAAAATTTATTATCTATTTTGTTCTTCCTTGTCAATTTTATATAACTTACTTATATTTCTTTCCTAATTATATAGATTAATTCCTTTTTTTAAAAAAAGTAAAAAATAATAGTGCTGGTACTAAGCATTTTGAATTATTTCTAACTTCAGCATGAGGACTTCCAGTGAATCCCTATTAAACCTGGTGCTGTTTGCTAATATGTTAGGATTTTTTGCAATATCATTTGTGAATTAGAGTGGATTACATTTTTAGAACACAGTCTTCTTAAGGATTAGGCTCAATACTAAACATATAAATGTAATTTAGAAGTTTCTTTCTGTGTGCTCTGAAATAATTTGTCAATATTATACTTGATGCTATTAAAAGGATGTAGTTGTTGCATTTTAAAGTGAACCTGTCAGCTTCTGAGATTGTTTTGCTTCTACTTTCTAAGCAAAATCTGTTAGTATTTCACTACTCTTCCTATTTCTCTTCTAATGTCCTTTTGTATAACTTTGCTTGGTCTCTGGTTTTGCACCTCTTTATGAATTTTTTAAATCAGAAATTTTCTCTCTATAGAATTTTTCTGAAGACAAAGTTTGTTGGTAGTTTTTCCTCATTGTTATAATTTATATAATTTCTAAGACAAAGTCAAAGTTAGATTACTAAGCATCTTTGTTTTGGTTTTCTATATTTGTTTAGTTTTTAATGCTACAAATCATTATTTATATATTTATATACTTATTTTTTGAGGCAAGGTCTTGTTACATTGCCCAGGCTGGCTTCAAATACTTGGACTTCAGCAGTTCTCCTGTTTCAGCCTCTCAAGTGACTGTGACTACAAGCAAATGCCATCATACCCTGCATAGAAATCATCCTTAAGCACATCCTGAATTATATAGATTTAGCCACAGAAACTCAGCCTAAAGTAGTGAGGGATGGTAATATCCTAGCCATAGTAGTTTGTTTTTCTTTTTAACCCAAGAAAGGTATATGATGATACAAAATAGATATAGTAATATTTTTATTTGTGGTTGAGTAGTGAGGAACAAGAGACTTTCCAAAGCCCTTCTGGGTTTGAATTGGGAAGTTTTCATTCACCCCATGGCCAAAAGGGAAATTGAGGCTTATGAATGAAACTGGGAACATGGAAACATGGAAATAAAAAATATGAAGAAAGTAGATATATGAAAATAAAATAAGTTCTATTTATACTCCAATCAAGTTGTGGGAGCACAATAAGATTAAATTTCCCCTAATTAATGATTTTTTTCATCAGTTAACTAACAATTTTTATGTCACTTTTTCTTGGGGGAGTGTGCAGCAGAGTCAGGAAGCTGTCCACAAGATCACCTCACTCTGACAATGTTGCTATTGAGTCTATAAGTACAGCCATAGATACACTATTGCACTGTAAGAACTCTGAGAACTCATTAAAAGTTGTTATTATCAAAGTTACAATTTATTGCAGCAAAGGATACAGACTAAATTCAGGCAAGAAAATAAATGCAGTGAGCAGATTCCAGGAAATGGCCAAGTGGGACACTTCCAATTCTTCTTTCCTACTGGAATCATGTTCCCATTGGAATCATGTGATGTTATTTCTTACCACAATGATGAGTGAGAATAAATGTGAAGTACTGCCAGCCAGAGAAGCTCATCCAAGCTTTGGGGTACAGAGATTTTGTTGTGGCTTTTCACATTGGCATGGTTGACTGTCTGGACATGTGGTTGACATCTATCACCAGCCCTCCCAGAGGATGAGCTGATCCCATGGATCTAAACTGCCAGCTCTAAATCACATTGTTAAACTAGCTGCTTTGGCTAAACCCTACACTAAATCATACTGTTAGACAATCTACTAGTAAGGAAGCACTATACAAACAAGCAAGGATAGTCTACCAGGCAAAATAGTCCAGTGGCATAGGTATTACCTACCAGAACATGAGGACAAAGACCAGGTATTTCCTTAGGCAAAGTTAAACTCTTTAATATATAGTAGACAGAGGTAGGGTTCTGGTTCTCAAAATGTAAGAAGTTATATACCCTGACTGAAATATAAATGCTAGAAAAGAGACTGATAAGATGTTATAAGATTTCACTCATTGAAGATAGTTCCATCTCAAAATAAGAAGTTTTGTACTCTGACTGAAATATATATGCTAGAAAAGAGACTGATAAAATGTATTATAAGGTTTCACTCTTATTTTAGATAGTTTCATTTGGAATAGAAATAGTGATCAGTGAAATAAAACAGAAACATTCTTAGCAAAGTGAAAGGATTTTTTTTTAAATTTCTGTTTTGGATACTGGTAATTGAACCCAGAGTCACTCAATTACTGAGCCACATTTCCAGCCCTTTTAAAATATTTTATCTGGAGACAAGGTCTTGCTGAGTTGCTTGGACCTCACTAAGTTGTTAAGGCTGCCTTTGAATTCATGATCCTCCTGCCTTAGCTTCCCAAGCCACTGGGATTATAGGTGTGTGATGCTGCAACCAGCATGAAAGGATTTTTTAAAACTTTTTAGACATTGATGGACCTTTATTTTATTTATGTATTTATATGTGGTGCTGAGGATTGAACCCAGTGCCTCACACATGCTAGGCAAATGCTCTACCACTGAGCCACAACCCCAGCTCCATGAAAGGATTTTTTATAACAGAAATTTTTGAAGTCTTTCCTTTCAAAAGTTTAAGCCTAAATGTATTGAGTTTGTCAACATGTTTTACTTTATCTTCACTAGTGTTACTGTCAACTTGCTATGACTGTGGCAGAATATCTGAGAGAATCAACTTAAAAATAGAAAAAGTTTATTTTGGCTTATATTTTCAGAGGTTTCAGTCTGTAGTCACTTGACTTTGTTGCTTTGGGCCAATACATGATGGTATGAGCCATGTACCTTACGATAGCCCAAAAGCCGAAAGAGAAGAAGGAGGGGATCTGGGATACTAATATTCCCTTCAAAGGCATGCCCCACATGACCTGACTTCCCTCTACTAGGTCCTACCTGCCAAGAGTACCACAGTCTAGGGAACAAGCCTTCAACACATAGGCTTCGGGGAGACATTCATGATTCAAATGATAGCAACTGATAATATCAACAGATTATTCATATTTTTAAGAGGAAGGTAGAAATAATTTAAACATTATCTGATATTGCTGTGGAATGTTGATGAGTAAATTTCTGACAACAAATGATAAGCCAATCTTCAAAGGGATGGGAAGGAAGAAAGCTGAGCCTGGAAGCAGCATCCTTTAGCTCCAAAGAAAGACTTCCCTTAGGGTCCTCCTTGCATTCCATTAGACTTATCTGCTAAAGCAGCAGCGCCAACTCCCTAAACTGAAGAGGTCCTCAGAATTTGTATTTTGTAAAATTTGGATACACATAATCTGTTTAATGTAGATTAGAGACATATTTTGAAGTCAAATTAATAGGCTAACAGGTCCTTTGGAAGCTCAGTTACTGAATCATTTCTAATCCCTTCTTCAGGGTTCTTCATATTTAAAATTAAACCTAAGTGAACAAAAAGGTCAACCCCACTTATGTGTGTATTCCTTACTAGATACCAAATAATGGAAAGCAGGTTATTAGCACATGTGCAATATAAAATGATGAAATAAAAATTCAGAGGAAAAGAACATAGAAAATTAAGCAAAAATTAATAAAAATATTACATCAAACCCAGTTGTTAAATACATAAAATTCTTATTCTCCACATTTGCTAAAGTTGTTTAGTCAGAGATGACTGGGAAAAAGAAAGTGTTGGGGAATCTGAATGATTTTCAGCAGTTAATTCTTGGCACTTAATTTTATATTTGTTTTCCTTTTGTGATTAATAGTCAAAAATGAAAAAAAATGCAAATTATTTGCAATCCATGGATCTACTAATCTGTCTTTAATGGTTTAAAAATGAATAAATATGTCAAAATTTAAATTGACTTGTAGAAAAAAATTATACAAAAGCTATGTTTGTAAGTATGTAATTTATAAGGAAACTGAAATAAACATAAAAGTATCAGTTGTAGGCAAACTCCATATAAATTTTTTCCCTTTTTCTCCATTTACAAATTTAGGTAAGTGTACATAATTTTGTAATTAAGAATTTTTTAAAGTAGCCATAAAATTAGGCTTATTGTCTCATAAAATGAGTATTAAACATAGTAATCACTATAATAATTTTATAACTGTAGTACCCATTTATATATATATATATATATTTTACCTGGAATTGAACTCAGGGGCACTTGACCACTGAGCCACATCCCAGACCTATTTTGTATTTTGTTTAGAGACAGGATCCCACTGAATTACTTAGCACCTTGCCTATGCTGAAGCTAGCTTTAAACTCATGATCCTCTTGCTTCAGCCTCCTGAGCCACTGGGATTACATGTGTGCACCACCATACTTGACATCTATTTATATTCATAACCCATCAAAGTGATTTTTTTTTATTTACTACATGCACTAAAGAAAAATAGGGTATATATTTCCACTTGTCTCTAAAGCTCTTTATATAAATGAATCTTCTACCCATGATATAAACATTTTGGAAATATATTTTGGGGAGCTATAATAACATCACTTATTTAAGATCTTTATTACAACAACCAATATTGTAATAAGAGTTTTAGAAAAATTACTGTAAGAACCATAAAACGAAGTACAAAAACATTGTTAAGAATGAATATAATTTTACACAGGGCTCTGTGTGAATTTTAAAAATTCAAAATGCCAGTCTAGAAATTCTCTTTATAACTTAAATAAAAAATAAATTCAAGCAAAATTTTTCATGAATGAATAATAATGTCTTTAGTTTTTCTTATATATGTTCCCACCTGTTATATTACTCATAGAAAACATGACCCAATTTAATGTGAAACATTAATCCATTTGAATAGTTAATTTAATTCTTCATTTATTACCAGTTACTTTTTATTACTTGGAAGTGATTTTACTTCTAGCAACAAAATCTTGCTTAATTTTTTTTTAATTACAGTGGGTATATGTAAGGCATTCTAGAGAACAGTAGTAAACCTTGTGTGAAAATATTGACAGAAGAGTAGAAAAAACAACCAGGCCCTTTGACCTTTAACTCACACCTATAATCCTAGCTATTAGGAAGGCTTAGGCAGGAGGATCACAAGTTCAAGGCCAGCCTCAGCAGTTTAACATGACCCTGTCTCAAAACTTAAAAAAAGGCTAGGGATTTAGCTCCCTGGCAGAATACCCCTTGGTTCAATCCCCAATACTGGGAAAGGAAAAAAAAAAGAGTGATAAAAGGTAAAATTACACACAGGCAGTAGTGGTCTATTTCAGTTATCTTATTGATAAAATTAACTTTGGGTGGCATTCAAAGCCAAGGAATTATGCAGGAGCTCCAATTTTACATTTCATCTCAATTTTTTTTTTGATGTGGTTGTTGTTGTGTGTGCTTTTATGGTTTCCTAAAGATGATGAAGGAATCAGCATCGGAGAGTGCAGGGAAGGAACTTTCAGATGCCTTTATGACATCTGTTTTTAATCTGTTCATATTAAAAACAAAACATGGAAATGCTGACTTTAGAGAGTCTCTTTTGCTATCATCTTTGAGTCCTTTGTCTTTTGTCAGTATTTAATAAAAGCGGTAGTCCTCTTCAAGCCCCCATTTTAGCAATTATATTTTTAAGGATGTAAAAACAGAAATCTAGGTAAATAAGTTATGTAATTTAGTGAAAGACCTTTCCCAGCAGCGTACAAGTGAAGCTTTTGAGGGCTTTCAACAATGTAGTTGATAAACACAAAATTAGACTCAGTACTCAGCTGTTAATGAGCAGTTTTGACTTCATTGCTGTTGGACTTTCTGTGCCTTGCCATGTTTGCATCACCTAATTTGATGTGCTTGTGGTGAGATCCATATAGATGCCTGAAAAACCCTGGGATAATTGGGCATTTTTGTACAATACACACTGGTAATTTTATGTAGAGTGATTTTTTCCAATTATACATAAACCATGGTTTCTAACAAGATCCCTTCAGACTTTGAATAGGGACTTTCTGTTTCCCCCCTTCCTTGCATCAAAATAATCTCAAATTGTAGACTCCACATTGCAATTTTGTTGTTGGAGTTTACTTCCCAACATCTGTTGTAGTGATTTTCACAGTGATGTTTAAAAAAATACTTGTTGAAGAAATGTACTATAATCTTAGCCTAGTGATATATGCAGGGCTGTAGCAGGCACAGTGTCACCCTCTTTATCTTCATATGTGCAATTAGTGCTCTTTATTTCCTTTAGTATCAAAAATAATAATTGGAAAACATCATTTTTAGGCAATAGTACTGAAAAAATAGTTAAGATAATCAAATAAAATATTCTTAGAATGGCATATGGTTCCAAAAATAGATTTAAATGTATAGGAGATAGTTGGGAAAGTATCCTTGGAGAAATAAACAATTAAATGGTTAAAATTTTTAATCATCAAAGTTAATAATATCTATTACCCCAAACCTCATAGATGGTAATGTACTTATTAACAATAATTGGCTTGACTGTCCCTTTTGAAATTAAAACAGTAATACAAAGCCAACTTAAAAAAAAAAAACAGGATGAGGCAAGTGACTGGCCATCTCACTAGGTATGCAAACAAGAAATAAATGGCATTGTGTTATTATTGTCATTCCCCAATCTTCATCTTTGTGGTTCTGTCTCTGAAGGAAGGGCATGGTGAAATATTCTCTAGTTTAGCCATAAACTTTAATAGCAAGACAGAAACACATTTAGATAAATTTCAACACCCTCAGAAAAGTAGTTTGCTTCCTAGTGTTTTCAGGGAACATTTATTATCATTAACATTTATTTAGTATATATTACTGAACATCTAGTATGTGCAAAGTATACCGCTTGATGCTATAGAAATAAAAATGAGCCAGATGTAGGCCTTCTCTTAAGGAGGTTAGTATCCTTGAAGGAAGACCAGACTTGCAAACTATATGATAGCAAGAGGTGAATTATTGTGCTGGAACATATATAAATAAATAATAAACAATTATATATAATAAACAATTCAGAATAGAAAGTCTGTTTTCCTCCAGATTGGGGATCCTTTGGAATTCCATAGAACAAGGGCTTCAGAAAAAAAAGAAGAGAACAATTGAGGTTTTTAGCATTCTATATAGTAAAAAGAGTGAACAAGTCCAGAGATGCAAACCCATGGGCTGTGTCTTTTTCATTGAACCATAAAAGAAATCCATGGCGCAAAAATTGGGGAAAATATTGAAAAGTGTGTTGTGTATAGCTAGATTATTGTCTCATGATATTCATTTCAGATGTTGGTCTGTTGGTCTCTCAGCAATGGATTTTAACCTAAGAGCACTTGGATATACCAGTCAATCAGAAGCCTCAGACTTAAGTCTTATGATGACGCTCTAACTAAGTTCCATAACATGTAACTCTGCCTGTCCTCTTGAGCCTATGCAGCTGGACTGTAGGGGCAGGAGATTCCTACTAGATGTGATCCTTCCTGTGTAATGGGTATGAATATTCTAAATCCTATGTCACAGATGCATGCTTTACAGACAAGGCTCACAAGCTGCTTTCCCTTGGAAACTACTTCCAGTGTGCTGGTGGCTCAAGTTACACCAAAACAACTGAATATAAAAACTACCAGCATATTGTTATTTTTGCTTTTCAGATGTAGATATTAAATTACAGTTGGGGGATAACTCTAAAGGATTGAAAATAAGACTTAACTTCAAAGCTAACTGATACCCTCTTCTAATCTCATGATCCTGCAAATCATAGTTATTGTCAAGATGATGCTCAATTGAATTTTTAAAAATGACAACTGATGATAGAGATATCAGACAAAGCAGACAGAAAGGCAGGCACATAGCCTAGTTAACTCTTATATAGATAGACTACGGAAAGATTGATTCTGATGACTGCATTTTTGAAAAGAGAGTAAGAATTTTGTATCCTTAGACAGTGTGCATCCTTTGAGAGCCCTTTTGCTTTTATATATTAAGAGTAAATGAATTAGCTAAGATACATAAAATTTTAGAGTTCTCTTGCCATGTGCCATGAGTTTGTTATTTAGGGTACAGACAGCTATTACAGAACATCATAGACTGATTAAATTACTAACAATAGATGTTTATTTGCCTCACAGTTCAGGAGGCTGGAGAGTCTAAGGTCAAGGGACTGCATCTGGTGAGGGCCTCTTGATGCCTCATACCATGATGGAGAACATTGTATGGTGAGAGAGCTCATTTTTCATAAAAAAAGTCACTTTCGGGATAATGGCATCAGTCCCTTTATGAGGGTAAAACATGGTTTAATCACCTCTTAAAATCCTACCTATCTATACTATCACAGTGGCAATTTCAACAAGAATTTGGGATGGACATTTAAAGGCAGCACAGGCACTACTATAACCATCTGTACACATTAATACAAGAATCTCTAGCTTTCTTATCTTCATACAACACAGAATGTGGCCAAATAATATTCTGTCATGAAGATCATATAACAATACACTCGGATTGATTTCAATATTACTTCCAATAAATACTAGGAATCCCAAAGTGAGATAGAAAATCAAATGCTGTGAAAAGCTCTAAACACACATACACTTTTCTGGCATTATTTCAGGTATTATAACAATACCTAAAGCCCAGAATTTGAATTGTTAGACTCAAAGTTTTTGATTCTACAGTCTAACATACTCCTATAGAGAAGAACTCCAAAAAGCCTCCACAAAGTAGATTTTTCTTTAAATTTTTAAGTTTTAATAATCATTTTTCAATTATATAATTAAATAGTGAAGCTATGTCATGGATGGGATATTGTGGCAAACTGTCTAGGCTTTAGGTTTCACATCTTTGCTGGAAATACTTAATTTAAATGTTACCTTAAATGTTCAAAAAAATAGAGGATCCACAAAAGCAGTATTAAGGACATATAAGTGTGAACATAAAGCATTACATATGTGATTTTCTAAATTGAGTCTTTTTTGTTTTTCCATTATCTATATAGAGGACAGGCAGCTAGGGATTAAGAACAAAGGATGTTGCTATTTTGAATATTGCTTTGCTTTGGATGCTAATGTTTAAGAGGTAGTCAATAGTTTCTAGCTTGATCTTTCTCTAATAGCAAAGTAAGACGTTATCTCTATATTTAAAAGCATGTCCACAGCCTCCACTGAGATTCTGTGAGGTATTTCTGCTTCTCTAGTCCTGTTTCATTTCTGCTTGAGAGACCATAGATTCATGTGTCCTGCAATTATCTGCCATGAGATTAATACTCTAAAATTTGGTCTTGCAAAAATAAATTCTCTTTTAATATTTATTGAATGCCCATTGTGTATCCTTTATAGGACTACATGAATTAGAACAGAGTTATATGTACACAAACACAAATAAATCATTATATTTATTGAGTATCACTGAGTGACAATTTAGATATTTTTGTATGCTATGACATATATCATAAGATTTTTTTCTCAGCACAGTCATTATTATAATAGGTCCTCTTTAAATAATTGATAAATGCCAAATCCTTTAATACTTAGTTTCAAGCCATTTTAAACAATGTTGTACTTGTAATGTCAGAGGACAGGAAATTCAAAGACTTGGCAGAATGTCTAAGGGCATTTTCTATAGTATAGTTAAAATACCAGAGATGGTAAACTTTTATGGTTTCCAAGTTACATATTGAGGTTTTGCTTTTTAAATTTCTCATATGAATTTTCTGAAACCAAAATGATTTACTGAAACCAAAAGGATTTACTTCTCATATATTTGCAATAAACTGTGTACTACAGTGCTCTTTTGAAAGCTGAAATAAAACTGTGAAGGCCTTGTTTGTATTTGTAAATATAATATGTTGAATTTTGTTTATTCAGATTTGTTAGGTGTGTGTAAAAAAATAAGCCTAGATTTAAAAAAAAATCAAATTGCTAAGTTTCCCCAGTTTCAATTGAGGCAGTTGATTGGAGTAGATTAAGAAGGATCAATACTGTCACCAGGCTGATAGGATGTGAATCCAGTAAAAGCTCAGGAACCTTCTGCAAATGACATTGAAGATCATAAAACCTTATGTATTCAGAGGAAAAAAGCTACTGTGGCAAATTTAATTGGAAGACAGGTACTCCTTTAAGAAGAGTTACTCAAAGTAACCAAATATTTGGTCTTGAAGATCATATAACACTAGATCAGATTAATTTAAATATTACTTCCAATAAATACTTGCAATCCCTAAGAAAAGCAACCACCTTTTCTTAAACCTATTGAAGAATCTTACAAGAACTTTTGTTATTCTTTGCAAAGCATATGAGATTAGCAATATATATGATTTTTTAAAGTCAGAACTTTTGCTATTTAAAACTGCTTAGAAAAGTCTATGTATGTAATTTCTTAAGAGAAAATATAGGATCATAGGATTTTAGAACAACCTTTAAAATTTCTAAACAATCCTAATTATCTTAATGAGGAAATTATTACAAATGACATAAAGTAAGTCCCAACCCTTTTTTCTTCATCCTTTCTAATCTTACCCTGGTATGTTTTTATATTTAAAATAATTATGGTTGATTAGTATTCTTCTATTGCTTTTGCATAAAATGCTCATTTACTTTTGAAAAAATACATTAGAGCAGGGAGGTATTTTATGGAGTCTTATGTTGTGGTGTTGGTAAACAGTACTGTTTTACTTGGTAACAAGACAAGGAAAAAGAAAGCATCACAGAGAAGCCATCACAAAAATTTCTAGGATGCTCTACTCTGAGTCATACTGGTCATGAATATTGCTTACTGCTATGGAAATAAATGAAGATCACTCAGATGAGAACAAGTAAAGGCTCTTTATTGAGAACTTATTATAACTGGGAGCAGTTCACCATCACTCCACTTTGGCAGAGAACCAAAAACAGGCAAAAGAGTGTAATAGTTTTATAGTAGAAAAAAAGGGAAAGTTTCAGAAATGTCCTGATTGGAGTCTGTAGGTTTGGGGAAGTTGCAGGCAAACTGACTAGAAGTGGGGCATCCTGTTAGGTTAGAGGAATATATTTGACTTTTTCTGCTTTGTCCTACGTTGGAAGTAGATTGAAAATTAGAAAAGCCATCAGTTATTCATTAAGAAATGTTGCTTTAATTTGATAGCATGGAATTTGGAGCTTGGCTTCCTGGACTTATTGTAGCAGATTGTGAGTCTGAGTTCTATTTTTATGTGGGTCTGGTCATTGTTTATTTGTATATTCAGTCTCTGATGTGCCCATGTGTACATGTAATTAGCAGCTGATTTCACACATGTGTTTGCCCAGAAATGTCATTGTTTCCATTGAAAAATTGCACTTGTGGGCATGGGAGAAACACAGCACCAAATGGCAAGTTGGCTATGATTCCACTATGTTGGATGTGTCTAGGAGAAGAGACAGCAGAAAAAGCCAGGGCCAGTGCAAATAGATAGGTAGCAAAGATGTTAATATCAGGACTGTGTTTACTTATGGAAAAGAATAAAAATATTTATCAAGCCAACTTTTTTAAAGTAATACTTCCATATTTTAACATGATAACATTGTTGTTATTGAATAGGCTCCTCCATTGTAGGTAATACTACAATACATTCACTTTTTCTATATTTTTGTACTTCTTCTGCCCTTTTGCTTAAAATTGCATGTTTTTCAATTGTATTATGCATTTCCAAATTTTGGAACTAGATAAATACCACACTAATTTCCAAAATTTCAATTTTCTGAACAATGGACTTTAGCAACCATGAGAGCTAATGTATCCAGCTAAACGTTTAAGATCCTGCCTCTCAAATAGTTATTTACAGTTTCCTCTGATGTTCCTTTCCTCGAGGAAATAAATTATAAATATATCAAACATTTAAATTCTAACATTTAACAAGATAATAAATGGTCTTATAAAACAACACTAAAGAAAAGAAAAAATTAATCTTGCAATTTTGTGCTAACAGTAGTTTATAGAGAAGTCTAGAGCTAAAGTTTTTTTGTGTTCCCTCTCTGTGGGTCACAAAGCATCAAGAATATTTTGATCCAAAAATAATAATTTGTTCATATATCCTTAAGTTGAATTGTCACTGATGAAACTTGAAGATACAGATAACCTAAAGGTCTCCTTCAAAGTGAATTCTCTTCATAGTGTTGACCTTCCTTTTGTTACCAACTCACTCAATGAAAACATCTTTATAGAGAACTTACTACGGACAATTTGCTGGGATTTATGGAAGTTAAGAAAACAGAATTATTGCCTGTAAAGTTACAGAAAAGCAAAGCATACTTGAATTACGGGAATTAAGAACACTCTATTAAAAATGCTCAGGGGCTGTAATCTTGGCATCTCTGTTATAATCCATTGAAAGAAACATAAGAGAAATTGTTTTCCAGTCCATTAAGAGTTCTGATATTAGTTCCTAATTTTAGAACCCAAAGCTACTAAGAATGAAACTTTCCTCAGTGGTCAAGGAATCAAAACTTCTTCATCTCTCTCAGGTACTTACAGAAACTCCTTTATTTGCCAAACATTTATTAGTGAATTAAATTTTCAGCAAAATTTTCTGGATGAACTAGTGATATGGGTGAGAAGAGTAGATATGTTGATCATGTACTTCAATTGGAAGACACTTGAAGAAAAGAAATAAAACAAAATAGAAGAGGATGTCACATGATTCTCATACAAGAAGAGGATGGGGAATTCCACCAATGTGGAGATGTCCTCTGAAATATGCATACTAGTGTTTTACCTGCTGCTGTATAAATTATTTTAATTAATTGTAGTCCCATCATTGACCTGTCTCCTGAAAGCTTAGAAAAACATTTCACTGGAGATCTAATCTAGGGTTAGGATAACACTTAATCAAAATGTGCTAGCACTCATAGCATTTCTCTGATAAATAACTGTAAATATAATGCATTCTCAAACTCTGATTTCCCAGCTTATGGTTGTATTTTTTTTAAAAGTAGAGATTTTTTTTTCCTTGCAGGTGAATCTTAAACCTTGGGAACAAGCAGAGTAATTACAAAATACTTCAGGAGGTCTATCAAACTGTCTAGAGATTCCCCGAAGGTGCTGTAAGTCTGACAGGTTTGGTATTTTTTACTAGTCTGAGGAGAAATTGGACAGTCCCCAAAACATGGGGACCATAATTAATTTGTTCTTGAAGTACCTTCCTTTCCTTCTTATTTAACCTAAGTGTTTAACTGTGAGTCAAATAAATCAACCTGTATTTTCTTTTTTGCCTTTTTCATCTAACATAACGATTACATTTTATTTTTATAGAAACTTTCAGTGACTGCATACATTCATGAAAAATAAAATGGTATGGGTTGATCTAAATATTTAATTGACTCCTGAGTTTTCCTTGGAAATACAGAGCCAAGCTTATAGAGATTATGATTCTGTTATTACTTAAAAATCAAATAAAATTGATTTAAATTTTTGGATTTAGGAAGAAAATAGTAATTTTCTAACTATTTTCTCTGTAAAGAGAGCTTTATTTCACACTTCTCCCAAGTGCCTTCTAAGACTCTCTAGAATTCTAGTGGTATTTATGCAATACAGTTTGAAGATTGCAAAAGTTTATACACACATGTATATATAATGAACTTCATATATATTATATATAACAGTGCTATGCTTGTAATATACTAGATGTTACATACATGTTAGCTATTATTGTTATAAGGTAAAGCTATTTGCTGTATGAAAAAGGATGTTCCTCAGTTTGTGTCATTAAGTACAAACATTTGCTCACACAGGTGCACTGTCAGCTGTGGTACCTGGCCTCCTCATTTCTGCACTGTATCTTGTCAATCTTTGCTTTCAGCACTAGGATTTGCTCTTAATATGGTGATCTGGACACAGCTGGTGTTTCTCTGAGTTCAATGTTAATTTAGTTTGCACCTGTAAAGTCCCCTGAAAACTCATGTTTGGTGACTTGGTGCCCAGTTGGTGGTGCTCTTGGGAGGTGATAGAAAGTTTAGGAGGTGGGATCTAGGTGAAGAAAATAGATTACTGGAGCTGTAAAGGGTAAATTGGGACCTTGCTTTTTTTCTTTCTCTTGTTTTGCTTCCTGAATACTTTGAAATGAGAAGAGTTTCTCCACTGTGCATTTCTGCCATAATTACTCCCTTGACACAGCTCTAGAAACAACAGAGCCAACCAAGCATGGGCTAAAACCTCTAAAACCTTTCTTCCTCTAAGTTGATTTTCTTATGTATTTTATCACAATAACTAACAAATTGACTAACACAATTTGAAAAGATCTGGAAGATGTAATATATAAAGTTCATTTGCATTCCATGAAGTCCATTAAGAACTATGTCAAAGTCATACTTCTAATGGTACTTTCTAGCAATACTTTTGGAAGAGTCACTTAGCTTATGTTGATGACATAAATAGGACTTAAAATAAGCTTTTCACAGATAGTATTTTCCCAACACAAAGATAATATGAACCAGACAGTTAGATAAAGTTGTTTCTTTATCCTCTAAATTCCTTTATCTCATACTGTCTCTCTTTTTTTTTTTCATCTCAATCCTCAATGTGTCCTCACTACCCACAGACTCTCAACAGAATCTTTGTTCAAACAGCTACAAGCTTTGCATTTATTTACACTTTTGTTATCACAAAACCTTAAAATTGGATACTTTGGTGATTTTAATAATTCCCAAGCATGGAAATTCAAACTGTTCTTGAAGTCTGGGGTCTGTGGGGAGATAATAATTTCATTTAAATATGTTAAAACCCTCTGCATAGAATCCTGTGGGAATAAAGACAGGAGGAGCACCTGTATTTCCAAAGGTCAATGCTAAAACTATTTTCCAAATAAGAAACATTTGCCTGATTCTTTAAAGATGAATCAGAGCTTGATGTTGAAGGCACCCCTCTAGGTGAAGAGAAAAAGAAAACAAAAAATATATATTGTTTGGGTATCTCACGTAAGCCACAGATTTTATTATTTTGTGTTGTATTTTTTATAAATATTTTACCTATCATATTATTTTAGTGCTCACAACAGTTTTGTGAAATTGATGCTTTCACTCATTTTTGAAGATGAGGAATCTTCAGATCTGAAAATTTGCTCAAGTAACTTGCTCAAAGTCTTATAGCCAATTAAGTGGTAAACTCAGTTTATAATCTAGGCCTGCTTGACCCAGGTCAAAATCATCTTGTTACCAAGCAGCATGAGGTTCTTTTACCCAATTCAGGATATAAATCATGAGAAGGCAAAGAGTGGCTCTTTTTGATGTTATCTGCTCTTAATGTTTCTAGCTCATCTGAGGGTTTTGTTGATCAATTTGAAATAGAAATAACCAAGAAGCAAGTGATGCCATCCAATGAAGGCTTTATTGGAACTTGTGCTCAAGTACCAGGGAAACTGCATAGGATAAGATTCCTAGGACTGCTTGCTCTCTAAGGACATAAGGAGCAAAGCTTATATTGACAAAAAGGGTGAGCTCACACAGGTGCACTGTCAGCTGTTGTACCTGGACTCCTCATTTCTGCACATATCTTGCCAATCTTTGCTTTCAACACTAGGATTTTCTCTTAATATGGTGATCTGAACACATGCATTGAGTTCCTCTGCAATTTGCTCTCAAAACATGATAGAAGTGCTCATTACCACCATACCAGATAGGTTGAATATTGGTAAAGTTCAGGCCTATGGCACTTGCAGGAGTTGATGTCAGCAGCTACTGAACAAACATCTTTTGTAAAAACAATTTTTTGAAAGTAACTTTTGTTAGACAGGAAAGCTTCATGAGGGTCAGGGCCCTTCCTGTTCTGTCTCAGTCTCATCAACTTATCCAGCTGGTTCTTCTGTAAGTTCAATGTTAAGTTTAAAACACAACCAATCAGTAAATTGAAATATTAATGAAGGAAAAATTGGGGGATAGTATCGTTAGGAAAAAACATACCTTAATAAATGGAGTAATTGAGCATTTTCAACTTAATTTTACATAAGCAATCTGGTATTTAGGTAGTGTTGGACCCCAAACTTACAGAAAGAATGATGGGGTCAGAAAAATATATGAGGGACAAAATAGGTCATGAGGCAGCATGAAAAAGAAACAGTGAGTAAAAATACTTACACTGCAGAAGAGGACAGTAGAACACCTGGTTATCAAGAGCTCCATTTGCTTGCTTAAAGTGTTATCTGGGTTGCAATATACCCCAAAGCCGTATTTATCAAAGGGTCAGTATCCCAAATGGTCTTGTGTCCTGAAATCCCAAATAGCTAAGCATTTTAAAATTACAGTTGTTGACCAAGCCAAGTTATAGGGCAGATTGATATTTTAGCAGGGCAGGCCAATTAACACAAGCTCCAAGGAGGAAAATACTAGTGTTTGAGAGACTACTTCTAGCAAGAGGAAAGAAATTCAACACTGGTCTGAGTCTAATCTAGTCAGCTTCACAAATCTTGGATACTCAAGTTATTTCTTTAGCATTTAGCTGTCTTTCTTGGAGATTCTGATCTTGGAGGAATATCTCTGATACATATTCATGGAGTCTTTTTAAGCATATTTTATTGTGCAAAGGTGGAAAGTGAGGTAATTTTTTAAAAAAGTAAAAAAAATTAAATCCCATCTGTAGGAATCATATTAAAAATCATGTAAATTCTTTGTATTTGTAGTGTAAGTGTTTTTTCCCACTAAAGGCAAAACATTTGGTTATTTGACTATATATTTATTATATATTTATATATATAGAGAGAAATATTATATGTATAAAATGTATTACATAATACAAGAACAGAGAACTTTATCATAGTTTTTATTGTCAGAAATTTTTCGGGTAGATGAATTATAAGTCACTTAGGGTATAAAGAAACTTGTGATGAGTTTTATTAAAAATAATATAATATCTTATTGGATGCGTATAGGCACTGTTCTAAACCCCAGGGCAGATAGTAAATATTTGGAGTTTGTGGACCATTTCTCTTATAATAACTCAGCTCTGCTGGCACAAAAGCAAACATAACAATACCTCAGTGAATGGGTATGGCTATGTTGCAATAAGATTTTATGAACAAAGCGAACATTAGATTCCATATATTTTAACATTATAAAATATGATTCTTATTTGATTTTTAAAACTACTTTGAAAATTTAAAAACCTTTCTTAACTCATGATCCATCCAAAAGCAGGCGGTAGGCTGAATTTTCACATAGCTCATTGTTTTTCATTCATTGTGTGTACACTTAGCTTTCTAACCACATCTCCATTTCTGTCACCTGTCTCCAGGTAAGATTTATCAGCTCTGTTGCATACATGATGCAAGTGAACACCAGGGACATTAAATTGACATGAACATCACATAGAAAGTGATTACAAACCTTTCACAATTTTCTTGACATATTTGAGTCTTCTCTCTATATAAACTAGGGAGAAATGTGCACATTTGTAAAGTTATTATGGGTAATGAATAAAATTATTCATTCAAATATGATTAAGTTATTTCTAGTTGCAGAATTTTTCACATATTACAAGGGAAAGTTGAATTGTCCACATGAAGCATGTAATTAAGTTTGTAAGCTATACAATAAGAAATCATAATAAATGTGATAAACATCCAAAGGGAAAAATGGGGTCTAAGGGAGAACATAGCATATGTACATATCCCAGTTGGTATGAAAAGACTTCTGGAAAACAATAGTGTCAAATGAAGCTGTAAAATGATAAAATGAAATATATATGTGAGAAAAAGTTTTCCAGGCAAGGGCAATTCTAAGTTAAGTCTCAGAGGTAGAAGGAGTTGGCTCATTAAGAAACTGAAACAAGTTAGACATGACTTGGTTATAAAGTTCAAAACATAAATAAAGCAAAGTTCAGGACATATTGTTAGAGAAATAAAAAGCACATAAAGACATGTTAATAAGTCTGGGCAGTATCTTAAGAACAAAGGAAATTAACTGAAGAAATTTAAGCAATGAGGACACATGATTAGACTTTCATCTTGAAAAGGTCATTCCACTGCAAAATGAAGAATAAATTGGAGAGTGGCAAGAATAGGTCCAGGGAGATCAGCTGAAAAGTAGATGCAATGGTTTAGCTGAATGATAGTGGTTCAGTCCAGAATGGTGACAGAAGGAATTAAGAGAAACACATTCAAGAAATACTAAGTTATTGAACTCATTTAAAATATTTATTATATACTTATATATTTTATACTCTGCTCTAGGGATGCAATACTCAAAACAAATTGGAATCTCAGCCCCATTATTAAAATGATAGACAATGGGCTGGGGATGTGGCTCAAGCAGTAGCGCACTCACCTGGCATGCGCTGGGTGCTGGGTTCGATCCTCAGCACCACATAAAAATAAAATAAAAATGTTGTGTCCACCAAAAACTAAAAAAAAATAAATATTAAAAAGTTCTATCTCTCTCTCTCTCTCTCTCTCTCTCTCTCTCTCTCTCTCTCTCTCTCTCTCAAAAAAAATGATAGATAATGTACAGTTAAAGATTATCTCTAGGATTTTACTTTTAAAAACTGGGTGATTGTAGTAACAAGAATTGAGATGAGAAAACGAAGAAAGAAATTTGGTGTTTGTTATTAAAAATGTTGACTAAGTTCCTTATAATTCCATCTTAGCATATCACCCCACAGACATTTGGAGTCAGAAGCCAATATAAAAGATAGAGTAAGTTTGTGGTTCTCTAAAAGAATCTTCCTATTCTTTTAACTTTCTTCTAACTTTTATATCCAGAAAATAAAGGAAATTTAAAAAACAGAGGAGAAAGAATAAAATAAATAAAAACAACAACAAAAGAGAGGAGAAGAAATATATGGATGGAGGTATAAAGCAAGTGTAGGTATAACTAATGGACAGATATCAGAGAAAAGTACTCAGATATTGTGCCTTTCTTACCCACCCCCAAAATAGATTTTACCTCTGAGGTAAAAGCTTCACTACTTTAAAATAGTGTACTGGAGATTTTATGTACTAATTGACTATATCACTGAAGATCAGAATCTTGACTTCTTAGGTAACATTCTTCATCCAAGGTGATCCCTATCAATATATCAAGATCCCCACCAGTCTTATGGGGCCACCCTACCTCCCTTCAGCATTCCCTGGGACCTTTGAAAATGGTAAATACCACAGATAATTTTCCTTAGAATGATATTTTACCAATTAATATAGTTCAACTTCACCATAATTTTTAGCTAATGATTATTCTGCCTTAAGCTTAAATGGTTTCCAGAGGTGCACTTATCACTATTGTTAAACTAACTCACACAGCTTCACGGCTTATACTTTTTACATACAATAAACCATATTCATAAATATTTCTAAAATACTCCACAGCTAGAAGTGAAATCTTTATAAAGTACCCTAGTTAGGTGAACAGAAAAACTTAGCAAATGGAGCTCTCTGTTTAAAAAATGTACGGAGTAAAATGAAAAGTTTGATTCTTGGCATGTTAAGTTAGAAGTATCTATGAAGCCTTAACCCCCCGGGGGATATGTCCATTGGGCAGTTGTATATACTTATGTGAATGTAAAGAAAAGCATTGGGCTTGAAATATGGACTTGCAATTACTCTATTTGTATGTGACATTTAAAACTATGGTAGTAGAGGAAATACCAGTCTAATTATCTGGAGAAGTATTATTAGCACAAGGCAACCTGTTTTACGACTTCCTAAAGATCTCTTGGGTTTAGCAAAACAGTTGATGACAGACTTGACCAAACTGGTGTTAATAATGAGATTGGAAATCTGATGCAGTGTGCATAGGAGTAAGTGTGATGGGATGAAATCAAGACTGTGAGCATAATAGTTTTGTAAGGAAGTTTGGTCTAGAACGGCTAAAAATAAGATAGAACAATTATTGCTATCTAATCCTCCACTATTAAAAAAATGTTTGCTTTTTGTTCAGCACATTTTTTATGAGACACCAAAACATGTTACATTGGTGATAGAAAAGTCAGTAAGAAGAGATGTTGAAGACTGTGAGTGAGATGGATAATGGATAAAAACCACTGGTAAAGTAGGAGGGGGATGGATCTAGAAAAGATGTAGAAGATATTCTGCCAAATAATACCTTTTAATTGATTTTTTAAAATAAATGACAGTGAAATGCATTACAATTCTTATTACACATATATAGCAAAATTTTTCATATCTCTGGTTGTATATATAGTATGTTGACACCAATTTGAGTCTTCATACATGTACTTTGGATAATGATGTCCATCACATTCCTCCATCCTTGCTAATCTCCTGCCCCCTCCCTTTCCCTCCCACCCTTCTGTCCTATCTAGAGTTCATCTATTCCTCCCATGCTCCCTCTTCCTACCCCACTATGAATCAGCCTCCTTATATCAGAGAAAACATTTGGCATTTAGGTTTTTTGGATTGGCTAACTTCACTTAATATAATCTTCTCCAGCGCCATTCATTTACCTGCAAATGCCATGATTTTATTTTCTTTTATTGCTGATTAAAATTCCATTGTGTATACATGCCACTTTTTTTATCCATTCATCCACTGAAGGACATCTAGGTTGGCTCCACAGTTTAGTTATTGTGAATTGTGCTGCTATTGAAATAAAAGGAGAGTAGGAAAGTATAAATGCAAGATAGATGTACTTATAAACTTGATATTAGGCAGTAGAGAAATTTCACCTCTGGAGAGATGTTTTTGTTTTTGTTTTATTTTGTTTGGTGAAACAGTGAAAATTGGAGGGAAAGGAGTAGGATATCAAGATGTTTGTATCTCAATGTCATGTTGGAGGGTGGTATGTTATTATGAAAATGCCAGATTGAAATTGGCAATCATGAATTAATATTGCAATTAAATATGCTTTGATTTAAAGTAATGAAATTCTTAGAAAAAATTTTTTCAATATAAGGTTTTCTTGTAAATATTTCTATAGAATGTATAAGTAGCTTTAATTATATGCATATATCCATATATGCATACATATGCAAATATATTAATATTTATACATATACAGAAATAAAAGAATAGAGAAGATGCAGAATACATATGTATTTATTTCAGGATTTTTTCATATCTACATATGTATTCCTGATATATTTAGAGAGGAATAAATATAGGTGCATATACTGACACATATATACAGATATATACATGTTGTGATTGTACATAATGATGTATATGCACATATATTAAACATAAGAAATATAGTCACATATTTTTCTGTACCCTCAGAAGTATATTATTTACTATATGCTTTGTATGGTTGTACTGTATACAAAATGGCTTGATATATATGCACTTGGTTAGACAAAATTATCTCATGGTTTTTCTATTTTGGTTGCTCAAAAATGAGTTTAATCAATAATTATTATTGCTTTGTGAACTCTATGTATGTGCACAATTTACTACCCTGTTGTTGAATTTTGGTGTATATGTCTAATATACAAAGATATGATTCAGCAGATTACTGGTACAGGTATTAATGAATTATTTTCAAATTTCTATTTGCTCAATACTAAGAAGAAAATATTTTCTATACATAAGATAAGATAAAAAGGCCATAATAATTCCAGAATAATTACCAAAGAAGAAAGACATCTAAGATTATATGCATTATTTTAATTAAGGATGCTTGAAAATACATATGGCTTTCTTTGAATAATAAGCATCTACAGATGAAGTTTGATTAGAAAGTGCAATTTCTTTTACAGGTTCAATTAAATCAATGTCATTTCAATAATGGTGAGTGATTAAAGAAATTTTATCAGAATCTTACTTTGAGCATCATTCAAAGAACCTATTTCATTTTTAAAAAATTCTGCAGTGTAGTTTACTAGAAAATGACTACAAAGCTTAAAATTAATGGAAATAGTTAAAGAGTGATTAAATTATATGTCTTCATCAGTCTAGGATTTAATATTACTGATGGATTTAAACAATCTCCATTTATTCACAAAATAGGACCATCTCTGCCAGTCAACCTTATCATTCACAAGAAATATGCCTCAGAAGTAAAAGTATCACATAAAGAACAAACTTTGCATACCACCTATAGCCCATTGGCCTTCACATTTCCCTTTCTTATAAAGTTGAATTTTACTTTAAGGCATTCTACTATTTGACTGGTAATATTTCAATGACATTAATGTTGTTTCTGGTTTTTGTTTTTTTTTGTTTGTTTGTTCATTTCAGACAAAATCAGAATGATTAGTTATGAGGAGAAAAAAGCATTATGTGATAAATGGTCATATATTTACTTTAAAATGAACACGGGCTTTCAGTTTGTTTGTTTGTTTTTTAAATTCAGCTTAGCATGCATTTTCAAATCCATTTCAAATGCAATTTCAATGTGCATTTATCTCTGGGCAGTTGAGATATAGTGTTCAACTTTATCCAACTGTCTTTCATTATAGAGAAATATACAATTCACAGAAGGTTTTCTTTTTGAAAAGTTACACTATTTATTTTTTTAAGAGATAGAAAGAATGTATAGAATCTATTTGTCAGAAATGATAAGGTATATAAAATAGGAGATGATTTGAATTTATAGAGAAGTGCTTTTTTTGTTGGAATACATGTAGAAATATGGTTATGGTTATATCGGAAGGTATAGTAAAGTAAAAAAAGCAATAATCATGACATTTTATTAAATATTCATATTATAAATATGTAAAAGTTAATTAAAAATTTGACTTCAATTGTTCACTTCCTTCTCTGTTGATTGACAGTTCAATGAGATCAATAACTTTCATATTATCAATCTGTACGGTAATATTAACATACACTTTCAGCTTTTCTCATAATCTATCTAAAAAGATACAAAAAAACATCAAATTTTATTCTCTATCTCTTTCTTGCTGAGGTAAAGTCAATATTTGAAAGCAAGAAATCTCAGAGTGAAGCAAGATGGTAAAAAAGAATCCCTTTAGTGTTCTCATATTGGAGTCCCCAGAGACAATGTGGATTTGATTGCATTGCATTTGGGAAATGCAATATACAAATTAGTACCTGTAATTAAGAAATAAGTTTCATTGATCTCTGAATCCAGCAGAAAAGAGTCAAACCAGTGATAGCAATTATTTCAGCAACACACTTTTATAGATATGTGCATTGATGCTTACTATAATTCCTTTACATATTAACAACTGGCACTTGCTTATCATGTTATATGGTACAAAGCTTTAAGTTCAACAGAAATATGTTGAAAATCACTATATTAGTTACTATACTGACTTTTGAGGAAGCCACATGGTCCATAACTTTTAGGGCTCATAGTTTAGAAAAATTAGAAATATGTCACTGTGTCTTAGTCTGTTTTCTGGTGCTGTAATAGATTGGGACAGACAGTCTGGATCATTAGTTAAAAACAACAGAAGTTCATTTGGCTCACAGTCCTGGAGGCTGGAAGGTCAAAGAGCATGATTCTTGCATCTGGCAAGGGTCTTCAAGCTATGTCATAACATGGCAGAAGAGATTACATACAAGAAAAAAATAATCAGGCTGAAATAATCCTTTAGGAGCCAACTTCTGTGGTAAATAATCCACTTTCTCAAGATAACAGCATTATCATTGTTGTTTTGTTTTGAGTTTTTGTGGTTCTGGGGATTGAACCCAGGGCCTTGTGCATGTGAAGCAGGCACTCTACCAACTGAGCTATATTCCCCCGGCACTTTCTTTGTCTTTAAAGCACATTAGTTTAAAAGCTTCTTCTCAGCAAAAGAAACAATCAGTGAGATGAGTAGAGAGCCTACTAATTGGGAACAAATTCTTGCCCCATGCATATCAGGTAAAGCATTAATCTCTAGAATACATAAAAATCTCAAAAATCTTAACACCAAAAAACCAAATAATCAATAAATGCACCAAGGAACTAAACACAAACTTCTCAGAAGATATACAATCAGTCAACAAATATATGAAAAAATGTTCAACATCTCTAGCAATTAGAGAAATGCAAATCAAAACTACTATAAGATTTCATCTCACTCCAGTCAGAATGGCAGCTATTAAGACAACAAACAACAGTAAGTGTTGGTGAGGATGTGGGGGAAAAGGCACACTCGTACACTGTTAGTGGGACTGCAAATTGTGTAACCAATATGGAAAGCGTTATGGGGAATCCTTGAAAAACTGGGAATGGAACCACTATTTGACCCAGCTATCCCACTCCTCGGTCTATACCCAAAGGACTTAAAAATAGCATTCTACAGGGACATAGCCACATCGATTTTATAGCAGCACAATTCACAATAGCTAAACTCTGGAACCAACCTAGATGCCCTTCAGTAGATGAATGGATAAAGAAAATGTGGTATATATACATAATGGAATATTATTTGGCATTAAAAGAAAGTAAAATCATGGCATTTGCAGGTAAATGGATGGAGCTGGAGAATATAATGCTAAATGAAATTAGCCAACCCCAAAAAAACAAATGCTGAATGACTTCTCTGATTGTCAGAGCGACCACCAGGCATGATGAAAAATCAATATGATATGAATATCCATGTCTCAAAAATTAATAGGTTGAAACCTAATTCCGCAAATAATGGTATTGAGAGGTAGGGACCATAGGAGGTGTCTAGGGTCACCTTCATGAATGGAATTAGTGTTCTCATGAAATTGGCTTGCAGGAAGTTGTTTGCCCCTTCTAGTAAGTGAAGACTTATGAAGAATTCTACAAAGACTGGGCCCTCACTAGACACTGAGTCTATCAGTGCCTTACATTATGACTTCCTAGCATCTGGAACTGTGAGAGATAAAAAGCTTTTGTTTTTAAGCTGCCTAGTTCCTGGTATAAACAGCCTGACCAGATTAAGAAATGGACTCTAAATTATCCTGAGGCTAAAATGACCATTCAGTATAGTTATAAACCTAATGGGCCATTATGGAATTAAATGACTGAGATCTGGGGTTTCATTTGCTATTGCAGCACAACCGAGACTGTAACTGTGGTTCATGACCAAACAAAACTTCAAAGTCTGTGCTCTTCATATAAATGCCACAATGGTGGTTCTGATTTAATAGCAGAAGAATCCAAACACAACTTCATAAATGGTTTTATTTCTAATACATCCTGAAGTTAGAAGTCAAATATAGGTTTCATTTATATATATAAAATTGAAATTAGTAGATTTTCCTATAAGATATTAATGGCAATATTAAGATTTACAGATAATCATAATGTTGTAGAGAATTGGTAAAATTGTTAGTGACTAAAGGCTGTAACAGCTTAGAATGAGTTGACTTTGCCAGTTATTATTTGCCTGCCCAACACATACTTTTCATCAACTATTTTGAACTCAATTCATTTAATGTATACATATTGGTTTTTGTTTAGAAAAAAAATATTCTAGGAAGCCTATGATTCATACATTTTTGTTGTGCAGACATACTTAATACCATTAATTTTTATAATGTCTTCAACTGCCTTAAAGTATAAAAAGTGTGATAGTATGCATGTGGAATTGGCCACTAAAATATGTTTAAAATAATTCTGTCTTCTAATATATGACTTTTTGAGGAAGAGTTTAAATGTTTAGTATATAAAGTACATATGATGTTATTTAGTAAGAGTTACTAAATAACCTTGAGATTCTGCTCAAAGTAGACATAAAAAATCAATATTTTATATTTTCTAGATTATACATTCACTTTGAAAATAAGGATAAATATTTTTTTTTCCTTTATTTCTTTTTTTTTTATTGTTGGTCGTTCAAAACCTTACACAGTTCTTAATACATCATATTTCACAGTTTGATTCAAGCGGGTTATGAACTCCCAACTTTACCCCGTATACAGATTGCTGTATCACATCAGTTACCCTTCCATTGATTCACATATTGCCTTTCTAGTGTCTGATGTATTCTGCTGTCAGTCCTATTTTCTACTATCCCCCCTCCCCTCCCCTCCCCTCCCCTTTTCTCTCTACCCCTTCTACTGTAAATCATTTCTTCCATTTGTATTATCTTGTCTTACCCCTCCATTACATATTTCTTGATATATCATATTTCACATTTTGATTCAAGTGGGTTATGCACTCCCATATTGCCCCTTATACAGATTGCAGATTCACATCAGTTTCACTTCCATTGCTTTACATATTGCCATGCTAGTGTCTGTTGTATTCTGCTGCCTTTCCTATCCTCTACTATCCCCCCTCCCCTCCCCTCCCCTCCCCTCTTCTCTCTCTACCCCCACTACTGCAATTCATTCCTCCCCCTTGTATTATTTTTCCCTTTCCCCTCACTTCCTCTTGTATGTAATTTTGTATAAACCTGAGGGTCTCGTTCCATTTCCATGCTATTTCCCTTCTCTCTCCCTTTCCCTCCCACCTCTCAACCCTGTTTAATGATGGTCTTCTTCTTGTGCTCTTCTTCCCTAGTCTGTTCTTAATTACTCTCCTTATATCAAAGAAGACATTTGGCATTTGTTTTTTAGGGCTTGGCTAGCTTCACTGAGCATAATCTGCTCTAATGCCATCCATTTCCCTCCAAATTCTATGATTTTGTCATTTCTTAATGCAGAGTAATACTCCATTGTGTATAAATGCCACATTTTTTTTATCCATTCGTCTATTGAAGGGCATCTAGGTTGGTTCCACAGTCTTCCTATTGTGAATTGTGCTGCTATGAACATCGATGTAGCAGTGTCCCTGTAGCATGCTCTTTTTAGGTCTTTAGGGAATAGACCCAGAAGGGGGATAGCTGGGTCAAATGGTGGTTCCATTCCCAGCTTTCCAAGAAATCTCCATACTGCTTTCCAAATTGGCTGCACCAATTTGCAGTCCCACCAACAATGTACAAGTGTACCCTTTTCCCCACATCCTCGCCAGCACTTATTGTTGTTTGACTTCGTGATGGCTGCCAATCTTACTGGAGTGAGATGGTATCTTAGGGTGGTTTTGATTTGCATTTCTCTGACTGCTAGAGATGGTGAGCATTTTTTCATGTACTTGTTGATTGATTGTATGTCCTCCTCTGAGAAGTGTCTGTTCAAGTCCTTGGCCCATTTGTTGATGGGATTATTTGTTATCTTATTGTCTAATTTTCTGAGTTCTTTATATACTCTGGATATTAGGGCTCTATCTGAAGTGTGAGGAGTAAAGATTTGTTCCCATGATGTAGGCTCCCTATTTACCTCTCTTATTGTTTCTTTTGCTGAGAAAAAACTTTTTAGTTTGAGTAAGTCCCATTTGTTGATTCTAGATGTTAACTCTTGTGCTATGGGTGTCCTATTGAGGAATTTGGAGCCCGACCCCACAGCATGTAGGTCGTAGCCAACTTTCTCTTCTATCAGATGCCGTGTCTCTGATTTGATATCAAGCTCCTTGATCCATTTTGAGTTAACTTTTGTGCATGGCGAGAGAAAGGGATTCAATTTCATTTTGTTGCATATGGATTTCCAATTTTCCCAGCACCATTTGTTGAAGATGCTATCCTTCCTCCATTGCATGCTTTTAGCCCCTTTATCAAATATAAGAAAGTTATAGTTTTGTGGGTTGGTTTCTGTGTCCTCTATTCTGTACCATTGGTCCACCCGCCTGTTTTGGTACCAGTACCATGCTGTTTTTGTTACTATTGCTCTGTAGTATAGTTTGAAATCTGGAATCGTTATACCACCTGATTCACCTTTCCTGCTTAGTATTGTTTTTGCAATTCTGGGTCTTTTATTCTTCCATATGAATTTCATGATTGCTTTCTCCATTTCTATAAGAAATGCCGTTGGGATTTTGATTGGCATTGCATTAAACCTATAGAGAACTTTTGGTAATATCGCCATTTTGATGATGTTAGTTCTGCCTATCCATGAACAGGGTATATTTTTCCATCTTCTAAGGTCTTCTTCAATTTCTCTCTTTAGGGTTCTGTAGTTTTCATTGTATAAGTCTTTCACCTCTTTTGTTAGGTTGATTCCCAAGTATTTTATTCTTTTTGAGGATATTGTGAACGGGGTGGTTGTCCTCGTGTCCATTTCAGAGGATTTGTCACTGATATACAGGAATGCCTTTGATTTATGCGTGTTGATTTTATAACCTGCCACTTTGCTGAATTCATTTATTAGCTCTAACAGTTTCTTTGTAGACCATATTGGGTCTGCTAGGTATAGAATCATGTCATCTGCAAATACTGATAACTTAAGTTCTTCTTTTCCTATTTTTATGCCTTTAATTTCTTTCGTCTGTCTAATTGCTCTGGCCAGTGTTTCGAGAACTATGTTGAACAGGAGTGGTGAGAGAGGGCATCCCTGTCTTGTTCCAGATTTTAGAGGGAATGCCTTCAATTTTTCTCCATTCAGAATGATGCTAGCCTGAGGCTTAGCATAAATTGCTTTTACAATGTTGAGGTATGTTCCTGTTATCCCTAGTTTTTCGAGAGTTTTGAACATAAACGGATGCTGTACTTTGTCGAATGCTTTTTCTGCATCTATCGAGATGATCATATGGTTCTTATTTTTAAGTCTATTGATGTGGTGAATAACATTTATTGATTTCCGTATATTGAACCACCCTTGCATACCAGGGATGAATCCTACTTGATCATGGTGCACAATTTTTTTGATATGTTTTTGTATCCGATTTGCCAGAATTTTATTGAGGATTTTTGCATCTAGGTTCATTAGAGATATTGGTCTGTAGTTTTCTTTCTTTGAAGTGTCTTTGTCTGGTTTCGGAATCAGGGTGATGTTGGCCTCGTAGAATGAATTTGGAAGTTCTCCCTCTTTTTCTATTTCCTGGAATAGCTTGAAAAGTATTGGTATTAGTTCCTCTTTAAAGGTTTTGTAAAACTCTGCTGTAAACCCATCAGGTCCTGGGCTTTTCTTAGATGGTAATCTTTTGATGGTTTCTTCTATTTCCTCAATTGATATTGGTCTGTTTAGGTTGTCTATATCCTCCTGACTCAATCTGGGCAGATTATATGACTTAAGAAATTTATCGATGCCTTCACTATCTTCTATTTTATTGGAGTATAAGGATTCAAAATAATTTCTGATTATCTTCTGTATTTCTGAAGTGTCTGTCGTGATCTTGCCTTTTTCATTCC
This sequence comes from Ictidomys tridecemlineatus, assembly GCF_052094955.1. NCBI lineage: Eukaryota > Metazoa > Chordata > Mammalia > Rodentia > Sciuridae > Ictidomys > Ictidomys tridecemlineatus. The sequence goes on along the minus strand of NW_027522888.1, from coordinate 73,697 downwards.
TTATGCTAGTAATTTGAGTTCTCTCTCTTCTTCTCTTCACTAGCATGGCTAAGGGTCTGTCAATTTTATTTATCTTTTCGAAGAACCAACTTTTCGTTTTGTCAATTTTTTCAATTGTTTCTTTTGTTTCGATTTCATTAATTTCAGCTCTGATTTTAATTATTTCTTGCCTTCTACTTCTTTTGCTGTTGTTTTGCTCTTCTTTTTCTAGAATTTTGAGATGAAGTATGAGATCATTTATTTGTTGGTTTTTTCTTTTTTTAAGGAATGAACTCCAAGCAATGAATTTTCCTCTTAGAACTGCTTTCAATGTGTCCCATAGATTCCGATATGTTGTGTCTGTGTTTTCATTATACTCTAAGAATTTTTTAATTTCCTCCTTGATGTCTTCTAAAACCCATTGATCATTCAGTAACCTATTGTTCATTCTCCAAGTGATGCATGATTTTTCCTTGCTTCTTTTATGGTTGATTTTTAGTTTCATTCCATTATGATCAGATAAGATGCATGGTATTATCTCCGCTCCTTTATATTGTCTAAGAGTTGCCCTGTGACATAATATATGATCTATTTTTGAGAAGGATCCATGTGCTGCTGAGAAAAAAGTGTAGCTGCTTGATGTTGGGTGGTATATTCTATATATGTCAATTAAGTCTAGGTTGTTAATTGTGTTATTGAGTTCTATAGTTTCCTTATTCAACTTTTGTTTGGAAGATCTGTCCAGTGGTGAGAGAGGTGTGTTGAAGTCTCCCATGATTATTGTATGGTGGTCTATTAGACTCTTGAACTTGAGAAGAGTTTGCTTGATGAACGCAGCAGCACCGTTGTTTGGGGCATATATATTTATGATTGTTATGTCTTGTTGGTGTATGGTTCCCTTGAGCAGTATGTAGTGTCCTTCTTTATCCCTTTTGATTAACTTTGGTTTGAAATCTATTTTATTTGATATGAGTATGGACACTCCTGCTTGTTTCCGCAGTCCATATGAGTGATATGATTTTTCCCAACCTTTCACCTTCAGTCTATGTATATCCTTTCCTATCAAATGCGTCTCCTGAAGGCAGCATATTGTTGGATCTTGTTTTGTGATCCATTCAACTAGCCTGTGTCTCTTAATTGGTGAGTTTAAGCCATTAACATTTAGAGTTATTATTGAGATATGGTTTGTTCTTCCAGCCATATTTGTTTATTAATGCTGTTAAACCTGATTTGTTTTTCTCTTTGATTTTTCCCCCCCTTTACTGTCCTACCTCCCACTGTTGGTTTTCATTGTTGTTTTCCATTTCCTCTTCCTGTAGTGTTTTGCCAAGGATTTTTTGAAGAGATGGTTTTCTAGCTGCAAATTCTTTTAACTTTTGTTTATCATGGAATGTTTTAATTTCATCTTCCATCCTGAAGCTTAATTTTGCTGGATACACGATTCTTGGTTGGAACCCATTTTCTTTTAGCGTTTGAAATATGTTATTCCAGGATCTTCTAGCTTTTAGAGTCTGTGTTGAGAGATCAGCTGTTATCCTGATTGGTTTACCCCTAAATGTAATCTGCTTCCTTTCTCTTGTAGCTTTTAAAATTCTCTCCTTATTCTGTATGTTGGACATCTTCATTATAATGTGTCTAGGTGTGGATCTCTTATGATTTTGCACATTCGGCGTCCTGTAGGCTTCTAGGATTTGGGGTTCTGTCTCATTCTTCAAGTCTGGGAAGTTTTCTCGTATTATTTCACTGAATAAGTTGTCTATTCCTTTGGTTTGGAGCTCTGTGCCTTCCTGTATCCCAATGACTCTTAAGTTTGGTCTTTTGATATTATCCCATATTTCTTGGATGTTCTGCTCATGGTTTCTTAGCAGACTTGCTGAGCTGTCTATGCTCTTTTCAAGTTGAAATACTCTGTCTTCATTGTCTGATGTTCTATCTTCTAAGTGATCCACTCTGCTGGTAGTTTTCTCAATTGAGTTTTTAAGTTGGTTTATTGCTTCCTGCATTTCTAGGATTTGTATTTGTTTGTTTTTTATTTCCTCTATCTCCCTGTGAAATTGATCTTTTACTTCCTGGATTTGTTTATGAAGTTCCTTGTCAATGTGATCTTTCATTGTCTGATTTTGCTGTCTCATGTCTTCCTTGAGACTCCAGATCATCTGAAGCATGTATATCCTGACCTTTCTGTCTGACATTCCATCTGTTGCAGCTATTACCTCTTCTAGAGTTGAGTTGACCTGCATTGCCTGTGGTCCTTTCTTTCCTTGTCTTTTCATACTGCTGGCGTTTCTTTCTGCTTGGTGAAGCTGTTGTGTTTTTGAGATTTTCCCTCTATTTATTTATATTGCTCTTGTATAGTTGAAAAGTCTCCCTTGCAGGACAGATGGTGGCTGTGATCCTCCACCAATTGGTGCGATCTGTCTACCACGCTGGCGGGCCCTAGGTCTGCTCTGCTGGCCGGTCGAAGGTCCGCCTACCCAGCAGGCGCGAGGGGCACCTCTGTCTCTCCGTAGGTTGCTGGGCCTAACCTCCAGATGGGTCCCTGGTATGCCTACCTTGCAGGCACTGGGGGTGGCGCTGGCTCCGGCCGCAACAAGCCGCTGGGCCTGATCTGCCGCTGGTCGCAGTCCCGCCTACCTTGCAGGCACTGGGGGAGGGGACGGGCCTGCCCCACAGTAGGCCGCTGGTGGGTCGCAGGACCCTGTTCCCTGCAGGCGCGTGTGTCAGCTCTGTCTCTTCGCAGATTTCTGGGCCTGACCTGCCTGTGGGTCGCCGGTTCTCCTACTTTGCAGGCACTGGGGGTGGGGCTGGCTCCGGCCCGCAACCAGCCGCTGGGCCTGATCTGCCGCTGGTCGCAGTCCCGCCTACCTTGCAGGCACTGGGGGAGGGGACTGTCCTGCCCCTCAGCAGGCCACTAAGCCTGATCTGCTAGAGGTGACAGTCCCGCCTACCTTGCAGGCTCTGGGGGAGGGGACGGGCCTGCCCCACAGAAGGCCGCTGGTGGGTCGCAGGACCCTGTTCCTTGCAGGCGCGTGTGTCAGCTCTGTCTGTCCGCAGATTGCTGGGTCTGGCCTGCCCGTAGGTCGCCGGTTCTCCTACCTTGCAGGCACTGGGGGTGGGGCCGGCTCTGGCCCCAACCAGCCGCTGGGCCTGCTCTGCCGGTGGTCACAGTCCCTCCTACCTTGCAGGCACTGGGGGAGGGGACGGGCCTGCCCCACAGAAGGCCGCTGGTGGGTCGCAGGACCCTGTTCCCTGCAGGCGCGTGTGTCAGCTCTGTCTCTTCGCAGATTGCTGGGCCTGACCTGCCTGTGGGTCGCCGGTTCTCCTACTTTGCAGGCACTGGGGGTGGGGCCGGCTCCGGCCCGCAACCAGCCGCTGGGCCTGATCTGCCGCTGGTCGCAGTCCCGCCTACCTTGCAGGCACTGGGGGAGGGGACTGTCCTGCCCCTCAGCAGGCCACTAAGCCTGATCTGCTAGAGGTGACAGTCCCGCCTACCTTGCAGGCTCTGGGGGAGGGGACGGGCCTGCCCCACAGAAGGCCGCTGGTGGGTCGCAGGACCCTGTTCCTTGCAGGCGCGTGTGTCAGCTCTGTCTGTCCGCAGATTGCTGGGTCTGGCCTGCCCGTAGGTCGCCGGTTCTCCTACCTTGCAGGCACTGGGGGTGGGGCCGGCTCTGGCCCCAACCAGCCGCTGGGCCTGCTCTGCCGGTGGTCACAGTCCCTCCTACCTTGCAGGCACTGGGGGAGGGGACAGGCCTGCCCCACAGAAGGCCGCTGGTGGGTCGCAGGACCCTGTTCCCTGCAGGCGCGTGTGTCAGCTCTGTCTGTCCGCCGATTGCTGGGCCTGGCCTGCCCGTAGGTCGCCGGTTCTCCTGGGGATAAATATTTTTTAAAGTTCATTTTTTCTAATACTTTTTATAACAAGATTAACAGCAGTAATACATTGAATATTTGGAGAATATTCCTTTGGTATTGTGTAAATGATAGACTGTCCTCAAGTTATGATAATTTGTCTTACAGTTTTTCAACTTATAATGGTGCAAAAGTAACTATACAATTATTGCTTTTCACTTTCAGTACAGAATTAATATAAGGACTTTGAAAAAATACATCAAAGCATCTAATAAGAATATCTTTCATTTCTATGCAAAAAATATTCAAGTATAATACACTGATAATTCTGGTGAGTATATGCATAGTAAACACTAAAATTATCAAAGTGTTATTCCTGGAGTCTTTTTTGCATTAAAATGGTAGATATTCTTATTAGATGTCTTGATGTATTTTTCCCAAGTCTTTTTATAGTCTGGTGCTAATTGATAAAAGAATGTCAGGGGTCGAAATATTTAAGTAAATACCATAGGGTGAATACTCAAATACTTGAAAATATAAAAATAGCCAGCTTCACAAGTCCTTTACTCATGTGGTCAGCACATGTTCATTTAGTGCTTACTTTAGGAATGAGCTGTGGATAGGTATAGGACATATAGCCATAAACAAATACATAAGTTTGCTGATCTCCAAGAACTTAGATTCCATAGATAGTGACAAATAAACAAACACAGTAAACATACACATACTTGAGAAAAGCTCTATGAGGGCTGGGGATATAGCTCAGTTGGTAGAATGCTTGTATTGTATGCATAAAGCACTCGGTTCAATCCCCAGCATCACAAAAACAAACAAACAAACAAAGGTTAAAAAAGCTCTATGAAAGTAATAACACAGCTTTTTAAGAGAAAAAAAATGTTGGGAGAAGTAGGGAGGACTCTTTCTTCCCTGTGGTTGACATGGAAGATCGACTAAGAAACTCAAAATTATGACAAAGTTAAGGAGTCAACTCTGCAAAGAATAGAAATCACAGCATTCCTACCAGTGGGAAAAGCAGATGCAAATGCCATCAAGGCAAGGAAGACCCTAGAAGATCTGAGAAATAACAGTGACAACGGAAAAGTGACTTCCCTTGGCAATCCAGTCTTCAGCCTTATTTTGAACTATACTTAGTCCATTCGGGCTAATATAGCAAAACACCATAAACTGTATAGCTCAAAAGAAACATATTTGAGTCTCATTTCCAGAGACTGAGAAGCCCAAGATCAAGGAACTGGCAGATTCATTGTCACTTAAGGGCCACTTCCTGATTCATACATGGTCCATGTCTATTTGTTATGTGTTCACAGAGTAGAAGGGACTACCTGCTTAGATTCTTTTATAAGGATACTAATTCCGATGATGAGGGCTTTGCCCTTATGTTCTAATCCCCTTCCTCCTTCCCCCTTCCCCCCTCACGGAAGGCTTCACTTCCTAATATCAATACTTTGGAGATTGTAATTCCAATACAGGAATTTTAAGAGAACACATTGATTGAGACTATAGCAACCTTTTAATCTTGTTCCTTAGAAATATCCAGATACATATATGCACACACAGTTCTCTTTTGGACCATCTTATTCTAAATGACCCCCAAAAGTGACTGGGGAGAATGAGTGAGAGGCAGTATCTAAAGATAAAATGGAAGAAAATTAACCCAGATTTAATAAAGATGTTAATTTTTTATTTTAGCGATTACATGGCAAGTGGGATGTGTTGAAAACAAAATGCACATCTAAACAAATTGGGGTGAAACTACTCTTAGAAAAGATGGCAAGGGGCTGCAATGGAAGGCTCCTCAGGATCCAAGCATCCCAGGGGAAGAAATAACTGTGGAATTCCAAGGAAAAGAACACGCCACCCAGGGTCTACACTCATGCAGAGTGCTATTCGAAAGAGAGGAAGAAACAGAGATACTTTTAGGAAAAGGCTAAGAATATCACAACTTACAGGTGTTCCACGAAATAGCGTTGAGTAGGAAGGAAACTGAATCCCAAAGAAAGCTGCAGGTTTCAAGGAGCAAACAAAACAACAAAAGCAAAAGAAAAACCAGGTGAACTTGTGGATAAATCTAAATAACTGGTGATTGCAAAGGAAATCACATTAGCCAGAAGGACTAGTTTGTGATAGTTTTAAAATGTCAGGAAACACCAACATAAGCATGTGAGGGAGGAAGACCTTGAATATTCTGAGGATCTTGCTGAGTTGCATGGTTGGGAGCTGGAGAGAGAACTGATGGACTCTAGTCTCTGTCAGTCTGAGCTTACCTAAAACATAATGTACTCATTAAAAAAATAAAGTAGAATATACAGTTCCTAAATCTACAGAGAAGAAGGGAAAGACAGGCAGGAAAAATAAAAAAAAAACAAAGTCAAGTGAATAGAGCTTAAAAAGGAGAAAAGGAAGCAAAAAGATCACACTGTCTAGAAGACACAATAGAATAAATGAAGCACATCTGTGGTTATAATAACTATAGATAAGGCAAATCAAGGGAACAAAAATTTCTGACTGGATTGTTGAACTTTCAAAAATACTGTTATGTGCTAATTTCAAGTTTTACAAAATATTAAGAGAGAGAAAACTAAAAGTAAAAGCAACTGAAAATAAGATGTATTAGACAAATACTAACCAAAAAAAAGCTGATGCAGCAAGATTATCATCAGACAAAATAGACTTCAAGGTGAAGCTCAAATTTAGAGGCTTATCTAATTAGAGATTATCTCACAAGAGGATTAAGCAATCAATCAAGAAGATTCAGCATTTCTGGATATTTACCACCTACCAACATGTACACATGACAAAAACCAGACACATTATAAGAAGGGATCAATACATCCATAAGTGAAATATAGGATTTTTATCCATGTCTTATCATCTATTTTTTTGTGTTTACAATTATGCTCACCAGATTTTTTTATGATTATTTCATATTTTTATCTCTCTCTCTCTCTCTCTCTCTCTCTCTCTCTCTCTCTCTCACACACACACACACACACACACACACACACACACACACACACACCAATCAAGTTTGATCCTACTTTTATGGACAACAACTTTGTTGTCCATAAAAGCAATGAATTAAGATCTTTAAGGCTATTATAAGTTGAGCTGCTAAAAACATTGATATGGCTGCTTCACTGTAGTATGCTGACTTTATAAGTCCTTTGGGTAAAAACTGAGGAGCTGGGTCAAATGGTGGTTCCATTCCAAGTTTTCTGTGGAATCTCCATACCACTATTCAAGAGTGCTTGTACCAATTTGCAGTTCCATCAGCAATGTATGAATGTAATTTTCCCCCTTCTTGCCAATATTATACAATAGTTAAACTATGGAGCCAACCTAGATGCCCTTCAACAGATAAGTGGCTAAAGAAAGTGTGGTATATGTACACACTGGAATATTATTCAGCCTTAAAGAAGAATGAAATGATGGCATTTGCCACTGGATAGAGCCTGGAGAATATCGTGCTAAGTGAAATAAGCCAATCTTCAAAAACCAAAGACCAGATTTTTTCCCCTCTGATATGTGGATGCTAATTTATAATAAGGGGTAGGGGTACGAGGGAAGAATAGAGTTACTATGGATTTGGGTGAGGGTAGTAAAGGAAGGGGAGGGGGTATGGAGTTAGAAAGGGTAGTAGATTGAATTGGACATTATTACCCTGTGTGCATACATGATTACAAGACCTGTGTGATTTTATATTCTGTACAACCAGAAGAATGAGAAGTTATACTCCATTTATACATGGTGTGTCAAAGTGCATTCTACTGTCATATGTAACTAATTAGAACAACAACAACAAAAAGAGCTCTAAAGCCTTAATCCCACTTCTGGTTTTGCCTCTGAACAGTTGTGTGGTGTCCAGAAAGTAATCTTAACTTTCAACCCCTATTTCTTTATCTGAAAATTGAGGTGGTAAGATCAGACAGCCAAGATTTCTTTCATCCTTTGCTACTCCATAAATTTATGTAAAAAATTTGATCTTTTGAGAATTAATTGTGTTGCTTATAAACATATATTTAGATTATATATTTCACAGAAGTATATTGTCCTGCAATTCATTGTTCATTATGAATTGAGGAAAAGTAAAGTTGTCTTATTCATTCCATGAATCTCATAATACAGATCTAAGATAAAACCCAGTTACTTTTTAATCTGCCTAAACAAAAGAGGTGGTTCAATACAGCATGACCATAGGAAGTGTCCACAAACTTCTAAATAAGTTGAATGATAGACGATCATTGTTTCCTGTCACCTTAAAAAAAGAAATCATTAGTAGCTAATCATATATTACTAAATATACTCTCTTTTGGTGCTGTTTTCTAGTAAGTCATGTTTTAAAAGGAACAACCTATATTTTTACTACTTGATAAATTTTTCCATTTTAAAAATTACCTAAATGATTTGATAAGCTTTTCAAAATTGCTGTTATTGCTTTGTCCTCAAGTTTCTGAAAGTTTTCTTATGCCTCATTTATTATATGTACTTTGTTGCAAACTATTATGACACCTCACTCATATTTACATTTTAAGACTTTCAACATAAATTCTGAAGACATTCTGAAATATATAAACCTGATATCAATTTCCTCTCAAACATCCTTCACTGGATGTGTATGTCTCTATTTTGTGTTTTCAAAGTATGATCACTTGCATCAAAATCATTAGAGGTGTTTATTTTAAAATGATGAATTCCATGATCTTTATCCAAATCAACTGACTTAAAATTTTATGTGTGTACATGAGAATCTTGCTTGGGAATTTGCATTTCAAAAAAAGTTCCTTCATAATCTTTTCTGATGTAAATAGTCCAGCAATCACATTGATATTTCTACTCTGTAGTACCAGGTTCAAACTCTTTATTGTAACCTACCAGATCCTTCATAACCAAACTGCATTATTACCAGTACCGTTTAATATAATTTGGCAGGTATGCTGGTAGAATTAAATGAAATCAGGTATTCACAATCCCAGTGACATGCCTGGTGCATAGTAGAATTTTAATTAACACTTAATCCTCTCCTCTCCCCTCTTTGGAACATACAGAATTGTATCTTTTTATTGAACTGGTGGGCCAATTTCATTGCAAAGAATGAGCAGATAATACAATAATGGATAATCTAATGTGATAAATTTCTTTGTGCATCTAAAAATGCCAAGATCACACAAACTTCTGAGGACAAAACGACCTTAGAAACATGGAGTTTGTTAGGATTTGTTAAGAGTCATTTCAGCTTCTAGAAGATAGTCACACTACTGGGCTCTTTAGATAGCCTCACATATTCAGCATTAGATTAAGTCCCAGTACTCTCAGTGCCCCTAGATAACCAATCACATGCTAAAACTACAAAGAGAATATTGTGATTGGACTTAAATGCACATAGGGGTTCAAAGACTGAACCCGTACATTCTAAACTGAAGGCCATTGTGTTTTCATCAGCTTGTATTATAATTTTTGGTAATGATAGAAATATGGGAACAGGAAGACATGAAAACAGTCCTAGGTTTTCCCTGTAGCCTGTTTCATGGAATGGCTTAAGCCTTTTCCAGCTTAATGTATTGGTAATCTCAAAAATCTTTTTAAAATATTTTTGTTCAGTCAAGTAATACCAAGATAAATGGAATATGTTTCTCCTTTACAAGGAGTTTGTTGACAAGTAAAGAGATATCTTACAAAACAGTTATCATCTCCAATTTTATTTTTCTTCTCTTCTTTAAAAGAATCCTCCTTCCATCATACCTGACTTACTCAGTGGTTGGAGTCAGAGTTTGCACTTGCCTGTTCCTCTTCCTGAGAGTGCTGCAGACAACTCTATGTCTTTCTCTGTGTTGTCATTTGTCTATGGACCATTGTGGTCCATAGTAACGACTGTGATCCTACTCATTTGACTCTTTCTATGGTCCATTTTTATGCTTTTTTGTTTTTCTTTGCTAATATCTTATCTTCCAACCAATAAGCCCCTTTACTATTGGAACAGCTTCACATTTTAGTGTTCAACCTACAATCCTTCAATGGTAGGTGCTGTACAGCATTTCAGCAAGATAACTATCTCTCAAGATGAAGTGTTCTAATGAAATTGCAGGATCCTATAACACAGGTTAATTGGTTAACTAAAATAAGATTTATCAATCCTTGAGATGTTGCTCTATGTTGTTCTGTAGGCCATTCTGTGATGTTTGAGAAACAAGGGACCCTAAGAGTCCTATCTGTTACCATGCAACATATGGAGAAAAGGAAAACCATGAAAATTCTAGAGTTTGACAGTGTGCTTTGTTGTGCAAGTCCTTATTTACATGCATTTTTTTTATTCAACTCAACAATATCCTGTTTCAGAGAAAGTTGCTATAAGAAACTTGTCATGAATACAATTGCACATCAAAGGATCTAAAGCCCTTGTGTTTCTCTGACTATTTTTAAAATGTCAAGTCTCACTTGGTAGGATGCAGTCTGCAACAACATTTATTGTGTTTATAGCCAGAAAAGAAACTGCATTAACAATGTAATTGCATCCAGTAAGGGTCACATATATTTTGACCATTATTTAACATCTCTCTGGATAGAAGCAGCAAGTTCAAAAGAACAATCTGTTTTTCATTCACATATTTTCCATCCCTCTCCATTGCTTTGATTGCTTCTATAATATAAAAACATGATGTCATTATTTTTCAATGTGAATATTTTGCCAATGTCCCAATGTATAATAGGACAAAGGTTGGTCTCAACTAGGACATACAGAAGGAAAAATTATATTATCAATTTATATCTAAATGATAATATTGGTTAATTAATTAAATAATTGCCTCTGTGTGTGATTGAATCTACTGTTACCAAATGTCCTTTGCTTAATGGTTGGGTGTTATAAAAAATGATGTTTATCTTTTACTAAAGCACCATTTTATTACTTTTTATTAAAATTATTAATTTTTATTAAATTCTTAAAACCATATTATTTTGCATATACAGATACCCAGCATTACAATCTGAAAATACAATTCCTAAAAATAAGCTATAGGTAGGAAATCATTGGCCTCTTCTGTCTTGCTGCATTAAGTAGACTTGATGTATGTTGCATTAGTATTATTAGGAACTCTGCTAAATCAGCTCTCTAATCTTTCTATGATTATTGGATTTGGATAATTTATCAAGCACATGATTTAATAAATGCACAATGACTCTTTAAAGATAAACAACCTCTAGCCTATTTGCCACACCACAGCTATAGTGATTGCAACTACAGAGAACTTGATTTCTTTTTGTGGTAGTCATATGGGAGGTGCAGGGTGAGGATAGCCACATCTCCCCCTCTCAGAGAATGAATCTTCCTATACAAGAAATTTTCAAGAAATACATGTGATATGCAATCGAATACTTTTCATTTTTAATTTTTATTGTATATAGATATATAAAATATATAACTAAGCAGCCTTTTGTAAACTGATGTAAGAAGATGTGCTTTGCACCAAATCTGCTTCTAGTTCTTTCCTGTATGATATAGAACCTTGTATAGTACCTTCCTGATAGAAGAAATTTTGTCCTGGAAGTCCTTCCTGATCCCTCAGATGAGTGAGGACCCTTGTAGACCTTTCCCTAGCACCATGTAGAAATTATTTTATAATTAAAGTCAATACCTCTTCATAAAAAATGTTTCAAAACCTGTGGGGACTTGACTTAGTCCCTGACATATAGCTAATGCCCAATAAATATTTAATTAATACTGGAAATGTCTTTGAGCAGAATGAACATGGATTTATAAATGATCCCTGATAGCAATTTGGTAGGTGTTCACATTAGTTTCTAGAACTATTTCTCTGAACCTTATCCAAAGTCCTAAGTTGAAGTAATAATAAGGTACAATATAAGACAGGTCAACACCAATCATTTTGCATACCAACTTGTATTCCTCTTTTGTTATCCCTCTTGCTGCTAGCTGTATTTGATATGTATTTAATAAATTCTATATATAATAATAAAGTATCTTTATTTACTTAGGGCATCTTAGGTAATTGCATAACTTTATTAGCCTTTACATCAATTTTAGGCAGGAGAACAGGAAACCGGAATCTACAAACATGCAAATTAACAATGGCAAGTGTCAAAATGTATAACCCTGATGGGACCTCTTGCTCAGGTCTTTACAAATATCACTGATAGGTGTTCTTAGTTCTTGATTATTCTTTCAAATCCTATGTTCAGATTTGGGAAACATTGTCTCAGTAGCTACTGCTATTCCTGAGTTGTTAAAATTAGGAAAGAGATTGAAAAATAAAGAAAAAAGATGCTAATTGGTGTTTGAGAGTCCAGATTATGTAGCCAGAATACTTAAGCTCAAAACACAAAATTACTATCCTGACTAAGTGGCCTTGGGATATTTAGTTAACTGTTCAATGCCTCTGTTTTCTCATCTGCAAAATAGAATAAAGCTATTGTAAGGACAAAACAAATTAATTCATACAAAAATTTAGACTAATGCTTGGCTGAGGAAAGAGCTTAACCAATGTTAGTTGCTATTACCATTATTAATATCATGCTGAAGTTAGTTATTAGCAAAATGTAATGAAGATATTTAACTTTTAATTTGTCAACCAGTCCAGGCAAAATGCTGCTAGACATAGTAAAACAAAAATTGTTTCCTTGAAGCTTCTCTTCTTGCTAAGAAATTCTAGCATACTGTGTTCCCTCTCTAGGAACAGCACGACTGGTAGAGAAAACAACTTGTTTTACAGTCAAAACATGAGTATAACACTTTTAAAAGTCATTAAAAATACCCATAAATTATTTCCAAGTTAATATGTAAATATATTTTGCTTGCTACAATTTAACAACAGATGAGTGATGACATTCCCTGAAAGAGGAAAGATATCTCAAAAAAGTGAAAAAATTAGATCCATTATATTTCAGTGGTGGTCTGATAGAAGACAGTAAGCATTCTATTTCAGTAAAAAGGTTTCTAGATAGCAAGCTTCCTCTCTTAGCCTGGAGCTCTCTACAGCCATGGAAAGTTGCAAGTGCAGAGGATAATCCTGAAGGAGTAACTTTCAGTACCTCCTTGGAGCAGCCCTGCTCTCTTGGCTGATGGGGATTTAGTGACTCAATACCCAGCTTCCTTGCCCTTTGAATAAGAAAATTCTCACACACCTATTTGATACTGGATTTTCAGTATTCTCTAGCAAGATTAGGTTCCAGTCTTCCAGGGTGGAAGATGGTTTGATAAGATGCCTTCTATTGCCTGTCTTCCCTTTCTCACCTCTCCTCTTTCTACTATCCTCACCTATTTGTGAACTACTTACATTCAAATTTTGTCTCTAGTTCTGTTCTGGGGGTAACCCAAATTAAGACTCATGGTAATCTCCAGGTGTGTCTTCAGAGTTTAGGCTCAGAACATAGGAGGTAAGTTTTTTTCAGCAAGAGTAGAGAATAGGAAGGATAAAAATCTGGAAGTTTGCGTCCCTGGCTGTTGGTTTCTCAATTGTTGGGGCTATTTTCTTCCTTGAAGGCTTGGAATTGACAGTTGTTAGTGCATATTTATAGGAAATCTGCTTCTATCAGTGTATGGGACAAATTAAAGGCCCATCTCTTTCATAATCAAGTCAAATTTCTGGGGAGTCATAGCCTCTTTGTGTCTCTCTCTTTTTTTTTTTTTTTGCTCTATACCCATCTGTTTCCCATCAAGCCTAAGGAATCCAGCCAGGCTCTACATGGTCTGTCATCTGTAGCAATTCTGTAGTGAAAGGAGTTACCAGCCCCAAACCAGGTGTCCAATAATCTTGCTCAGCCCTTGACAACAGCTGGTAGCATTGTAGGGACTGAAATAATTCCTCAGGGTACTGGAGAGGAAAGAACTCTTTCTCCTCTAGGGATAGCCACAGCTATGCAATTTCAACAGCTGGATTCTAAGTTTACCACTGTTTGCTAATATAGTTCTTTAGTGTCTCATGTACTTTCCCTGTGGTGAATCTAAGGACCAGACAGGATAGGTCACAAGGAGTTCCTAAGAAGAGCCCCACGTTTTGGAATCAAATATTTGATATACATCTCTAGGGTTAAAATCTTTCTTAAAATAAATTGCTATCTCAGAGGCTTTTGGAATTCTTCAATGACTTTGAAATTCTCTGCTACTAGGAAACTTATTTAAGTCTATCTCAGTCCATCAAGAATATTCCAGTATTTTCAAAATCTTAAGAGGGAAAGGGTTGGGTCTCAAACCATTTTTTTTTCTGAAACTTAAGTCCTCCATAATAATATATCATTTTCTTCTTCTGCTATTGGCCTTTATGAACGTAAGCAAGATAAGCAAGTTCTTTAGCAAGACCTCCATCAAAACCTTTCTGCAGAAAGATACCCTTGAGTTACTCACTGGCAACAACAGGAGATATCTTCCAGGTGCCTGAATGTCTCTACTTCCACATGCAGCTCTTACATGGTGGTTCTTCTTGGGCTGAGGGTAGGGAGCAGGGTGACTTGGATCTTGCTGATTAAACTCCGTGATGTGAGTTTTCTCAGAAGTATCCATTTTGGTAGTTATCAGGATTATATAAGTCCTTCATTTTCTAAGAGAGTTTAACTTTCAAATAATTTTTGTTTAAGTAAACTTTGTCAAATATAGACATTGAAGTTCAATACGGATTCCATTACTTTTCCTGTCAAGGGCAAGCAACAGAAAGGAAGTAACACAAATATGGCTATTCTTTAGAGGGGTGCACACAAAATATATTTTGAATATATAACTCTAGCTATACTATGAAGAATTGGTAAGATATAGAATGTCAGATCATTTAGAAAGTTTATGGAACATTCTAGATGAGAGGTAATGGAAGGCTTAAAGCTATATTTTAGCCATGTTATGAGTGCCTAGATTTGTGTGTACTGGTTTTGTGTAACACTATATAATTTCTCCTTTTTCTGGGAAAATACATCAGGTATGTCAGAAGTAATATCTTTACTACCTCTCCTATACTGATACCCTAACTTCGGAAAAGGATCATGAGAACTGGAAGGTCTTATCTTCAAGGAGATTACCCCCAGTCCCCCAGCTCCTGGAAGGCTGCCATGAAGTTTGTTGTCTACAGGGTATTTGTTGGTAAATTGGGGGTTTTCTAGTATTAAGAGGCTATAAATCAGAACCAGGCCACTTCAGGATGAATGTAACAGCCTGAAGGTCACCATACACCACAAAATCATGCTATGCAGACTCTCACCATACCGTAATTTATCAGATAATACTGCTGCTCTGAAATTTAGGAGAAGGGAAAGGACTCCCTGCAGATCACTGAATCATGGCCCTATGCACTGGTTGAGGTTCAAGTTTTCTGACTCCCGATGCCAGCTCCCTTCCCACTAATCAAGAACTATGCTCCAGTCAAAAAAAGAATTCTTCAAGTTTGTATAAAAAGTCTGTGCTTCTTTCTACCTCCAGGGTTTTGCTCATTCTCCTTTCATAGTGTGGACTACTTCTCCTCTGTTACCCTCCACCTTACTGAGCCCAAAACACATATATGATGTGTAATTACCTGATGTCTTCAAGATAGAATAAAACATTGTTGTTTGTAGGAAACAAAAGCTTCATATTTAATAACTTTGTGCTACTAAATTCTTTCTGCAACTGAATAAACTGATGTTGCCAGTGAGTAACTCAAGGGTGTCTTTCTGCAGAAAGGTTTTGATGGAGGTCTTGCTAAAGAACTTGCTTATCGTTCTTACGTTCATAAAGGCCAATAGCAGGAGGATAAAATGATATATTATTATGGAGGACTTAAGTTTCAGAAAAAAAAGCTTATGATTTATCTACCTTTTGTCATATTATGTCACACCATGTCCTAGTGATACAGTTTCTCTCAATGTCTTTCTCATGCTACCTATAACACAGGTGTAATGATTATCTCATAGCATCAACTTCTGCAGTAGGATTCTGTTGTATTTTAAATTTCACTGAGGGCATAAAAACAATCCCACAATGATAGTTTTAACTTACAGCTCATGTATGAGATATGAACTCTGCTTACTTTACTATGAATTTACAAAAATGAAACAAACCACACAATGTTCAATGAGTTTCTTGGCCTGCAACTAAAGAAAAATTACATTATAGAGCCTTGGTATTGTTATTGCTTTAGTGAACCTATTTATATCCAACTACATTGTTTGTGCCTTGACTAATAAATCCATTCGAAGCATTTACTGCAAATACAATCACCATGCTGAGCAATGGGCTAAAATAATTAAGGGTAGAAAAATAGCCCTATTTTCTAAATATTCACAGTTTATGAAATAAAGATTTATCTTTTTTCCCCTCCAAACTGATCTAGATTTGTGACAGAGTCAGATAAATAAGCACATCCCATAGGGCAAAATGAAAGAGGTTATTATTATTCTTTATTAAATTTAAGAAAAAGTCTAAAATGTATGCTACATCTATGTGTGAGTGTATATAATATTTTCCCCCAAAATGAAGCTTTCCTGTGTAAAACTTTCCTAAAATACTCTTAAGAACCTTTAAATACAACTAAAATTGTATCAGGTTGGAGAAAAAGCAAACTTTATTTGAGATAACTATAATTTTCCATTATTACCCTTAAAATCTAAAATACTTGATGTATAATTAATAATTTTTTTGACAATCAGACCTTGCCCAACCTCAATGAGACCACTAGGGTCAATATTATTTAGTAATAAAAGAATGCCTTTGCAATGTGGTGATCATTAATTTATTTTATAATTTAAAATATTTTTGTTCTGCATAATAATTTTTTCTTTCCAATTCACTTTTTCTTCATCTTTTGACCAGGAGTAAAATGGTCTAAGAGGTGTATAGAAGGAAGAACACCAGGGTCATGAGGCATAGTTTGTCCTTGTAAAGTTATAATAATGGAATTTCACAGAATTTGAATCACTCTTTGCTGATGAAGTGTGCTGCAGTGTCTTAGTCCACTTTGTGTCATTATAATATTGCAGACTGGGTAATTTATGAACAGTAGAAGCTTATTCAGCTCACAGTTCTGAAGGCCCAAGTCCAATATCAAGGTGCTAGCACCTGGTGAAGGCCTTTTTGCTGTCACAGCATGGTGGAAGACATCACACCATCACATTGTGAAAGAGCTGAAGAGAGTGCAAGCCTGGGTCTCTTTCTCCTCTTACAATCACTAATTTCATCACAGGGACCCATCCTCAGGAACTGATCTAATTGTCATGACCTCTCAAAGCACCCCCCCCACCTCCATTCACATATGAATTAGAGACTGAGTTTCTCATACCTGTATTTAAAAGAAAATTTCAAATACTACACATGGAGATCTAAATATCATAATTATTAAGGGGCTGAGATAAGATAGTATAGATACTGGCCAATATTACAAATAATATATATATTAGAAAAGATGGTTGTATAGTAGAAAGAACAGTAAAGGAGCCAGATCCACTGTATTTAACCACATAATCATTGCAGATGATTATGGAAAATTGCTTTGCAAGAAAATGGGGGACAACCATATGTAAAGCTTTTGAAAACAACTGTGCCAGTATTACTTGAAAATCTTTATTACTAAATTAAATTGTCTTTGTTGTGAGATTAGAATACATAGAATTCCCGTGAATATACATTAAAATCGAATAATCCAAATCAACATACATTGTTTCTCTGTGATTAGCAAACATTTTTCCACCCTGGAGGGAAAATGGTAACAGATTAGATGTTATTGATTTGTGAATTATAGTCAAACTGAGAAAATGTACTACAGTGTTGCTAAGTATAAACTTAGAAACTTTTATCTTCTGTTAGAAGATTCTCTACTGCTTTGGCCCATTTCATTCCTTATCATTGGTTTCATTGTGTGATGTGCTGTCCATTGCACCACTCACACAAGATGTGTTTGCCATTAATACTGCAGCACTCTGAATAAACCCTGCAAGTGGGCTTTTGGAAAGCTACTGACAATGTGCATGAACTAATAATTGTTGGCATCGTGCTTTCAGTGAGTGAGAAGACAAATGCTCATCCATTTTGTGCCACTGGTGAATACTTTGCAGCTCTGTTTACCATGTATGCAGAATTATAGTATGCAACAACCACATAATGAAAGGTTATAAACCAATGTTTGGATGAAAAAAAAACAGAATTCAACAATTATGTAGTGGCAATGATTGTGAGGTGAAATATAGTAGTTGTAGTTTTTTACAAACAACCAGCTGAGGGACTTCTGCTGGATCCTACTATACATTTTATGCTACAGCAAAGCCAACAGCATAGACCTTCAAATCAGTCAGACTTGGGGAATGACTTGAGAAAGTTACCTAATCTTTACAATCTTCAGTTTTATTTTCTATGATATGAATGGAAAATGCTTGCCTTGCTGAGCTGTTGTAAAATTAAAGAATCATGTTTGAAAATATCTAAACTTTTGAAAAGTACCGGATATATCTAGTAGATGCTCAGTAAATTCTGATTATCAATATTTGGGTTTTGTTTTATTATTATTTTTCTATTAATTTATTTATTTACTTGGGATTGAACCCAGGGTTTCTACTGAGCTCTGTCCACAGCCCATTTTATATTTTTGTTTTGAGACGGGGTTTCACTTAGGGTCTTGTTAAGTGGCTGAGGCCAGCCCTGAACTTGCAACAATCCTCCTGCTTCAGCCTCCTGCATTGTTGACCTCAGTGTTTTTAGCATAAGATATTGATTCTCCCATTACCAGCCTCTAAGGCTGTCAGCATAATGCAATGAGATAAGTATAAAGCACTTGGAAAAGAATAAGGTCTTCCATAAACATAAGGGGCAGTTGAGTTGCCCTGGTGTGCCCAACAAATACTGAATTCCAGAGTGCGTGAAGAAAGTGTGCAGCTTGGCTCATCTCTTCTCACATGGTAACAGGGCTGTACAAATTTCCCTCGTGCTTATGAAACTGCAAATAGGCTGATTTAGTCTAAGCATTTTATCATGGGCCAGGTGCCTAGGAAGTCCCACTTTTTATTGCCAGATTCTTATTGAAAGAAATAGAAAGGTGGTTGGCTTAAATTCCAGCTATAGGAGCTGCCAAATGAATTTAAAAAAAATAACAAAACAAGTCAGTCTCTCTAGCAGCACACAAGGTCGCCTTTCTCCTCCTTCCACCTTCTTTCATTTTAATCTTCTGTAATGTGTGGTTTTCAGATTCCAAAAGTGTAAACAAAACTTGTCTGTTCTGTAGTTTCTATTATCCAGTGCAAATTGGAAAAGGAAACCATAATGCTTCTTAATCTTCTTTAAAAATTTCTTTTTACAAATAATTTATTTCCAAATATCAGTGTCCCTTACACAATTTGCATGGGGTGGGTGGAATAGAAAGAGGATTAATATCAACCTATTGCAGACAATTCTCCTTGCCTGTAGTGCAGCATGATCCATGCCAGCAGTTTCCCAGAATATTTGTGATCACTATGCTGGGGAGAAAACTCTGCAAAGACATCCCAGTCATTGAGAAAGTACTGGTTACTACATTTGCAGGGAAACGTACCTCAAAGGAATGAAGGTGGATCAAAGGTGCTTCTTTCTTTCATTTGTTTCTAGAAAACACATTTTCCCAAATCAAATTGAATTATATTTTTATCATGATGTGAATTTTACGAACAATTGAAAAATATAATTTTAAATGTTAAATGAAATTTTGTTCTTGTTGAATATATATATATATATATATATATATGAATTATAAAATTTTATTTTCCTTGTAAGTTTATATCTTCTATGTGTTCCTTACTGTCTCAAGGTGGTATGCTGATTTCCCTGTGTGGTTTCACAACACAATGTCTTCATTCATTACTCACATTTCATAGTGCATTAATAATCTCAACACAAGTCATTCCCTGGGCGCTGGATTCAGAGTTTTAAAAGATATAGGGACATTTCTTAAGCCTAGGTAAATATTAAATATCAGTTATGTGAGAGAGGGAGAGAGAACAATGACATTTGCTGCCAGCCTTGCAGTCCTTTGAGATGTGTTTTTGAGCACAAATGACTTGTTGAGTCTATGAAACAGATCTGGTTCAGCTGTGGTGCTTATGTTGGTTTTCAAATATAAGTTCAGATGGGTTGTTGGTAGAATATGCGTGTACATGAACTCGAGATATGAACTTTGGAAATGCAGTTTGAAATTTTATTCATTTTAAAAATTTAAATACTGATCTGAAAAAAATATATAAATAGAATTGGTTTTGACATTTGGAAACATGGTTAGGAAGAGTAAAACATTAAGGAAAATAGTTCCTAAAATATTAAAGGAATGCTTTATATTGAATTATATTTTAAATGAAATAAATTGAGCATTAATTCTGTCTGGAGTTTTAATTAGTCTGATAAGCAGATTGTGGATCTCAACTGTTCGTGTGATAGTGATCTGAACTATTGTATAAGGAAATATTTTAAACCTGGTTATGGCTCCTTCAACTAGAGGAGATACTTCATAATAGTTTAGCTCAAAAAGAAAAGGAACAAAATGTTATGTTTATATAAAAGGGAGTTTAAGAAAATAGAGATTTTTATTAAATTCTATTTTTCCTTCTGTGTTTTTATACTCTAGATGTATAAAATACATGAAATAATAATAATAATAAACAAGCAAACTCTTAATTACCAAATGCTAATTACTTTTTCTTTTTCATTTCAGCTCTCAGGAGAAGTGATTTTGCAAATTGCCAATGAACCAGTTCTGCCCTTTAATGCTCTTGATATAGCTTTAGAAGTTCAAAACAGCCTTAAAGGTAATTTTTCTTTAAATTATAATAATTTTAGAAAATGAAAAATTATTCAACTAATTTTCAACAAGGAATAAATGAAGTCACCTACTATCTCATTAGCTATGGCAATGGTGTCCCTCCCTTCCTATGGAGACTTATCATGAGAAGGGCCTGGAAGAATTTTAACTGATATGTCAACACAAATGAGATGTACACAGTGTGAACAGAAGAGTTTAAATCCCGGTCTCCCTGCTTTCTTTAATCAAAGAGATTTCTAATTCTGTTTCTGTCATTATTTACCAGTTACATATGAGATAATATAGTTCAGAGATCTGATCTATTTTTTTTCAACATTGTGCCTAACACCCAGTCATTCCAAACAATGATGCCCCAGAAATTTCTCCTTTGGGATTGGTTTCTATGGAGTATGGGCCCCATTCCATTTGACTGAAATGTTGTCTCTGGTCAAAGATGATAAGGAGACAACCAGAGAAGTATTTCCACAGACTCGATTTAGTCCGTTCATGTTTGAATATGGATCTCTCTGCAGAATTCTGACCCCACCCTAATAATTACTCTCACTTCCTCTATTTCTGTATATGAATCTTTCCATTAGGTTCCTATGTCCCTTCATTAACCACACAACAAAGAGCAATATTATAATTAAAGATTTCACTCTTGTCTTGAATCACACATCTTCCTATTAGGTCTTTAATGAGTCATTTGTAGACAACTACTTCTCAATGCAAAAGCCAATATTCCAACTACAGTGCTTAAGTGGTTATCTCTGAAAAACAAATCATTCTAGAGTCAGAGATTTCCAGTAACTAGAAATTTAGTTCTTTTTATTTTTTCCTTAACTACCTGGATTGCCATTTTACTCAGAAAATTCTCCAACAATTATTTTTTCCTTCAATAGTTCATAAAGATTCTTTACTAAAGTGGCTGAACAACTATGACTCAGGAGCAATAGAGCCATAGGTCTGTTTGTGTCCCTCATGGTCCTCAACATGCTCTCCATTTTGTATACTTAAGTCAGTCTTCATGTAGTTGTGTTCTTTCCTGCTTTTATCTGACAGTCTCCAGTGTGGATACCTATAGCAGTAACTCTATCTCCCATACTTCAGATTTGCTGTCTAGAATATTTTGGGTTTAAAAACTGGATAGCTATGCATATAACATTTTGCAAAGTAAGAACAGAACAGGTATAAATAAGAGACCAAATAGTTCTGTGAATAATAACTTTTCTGCAAGAATATATTTTAGAACATCTATTTTATTTATTCTGTTGATTATTTCGCTTTTTCTTTGGTTTTCCTTTTCATCCTGTAGAAAATTGCAAATGATACTTTAAGCTTTCAGAGAATAAAAAGAGGAGGTCATTATTTACATTATGTAAATACTGTCCATCTAAAAAGGAGTAGCTATTATGCAGGTTAAGGATACCCAAAGAGCAGACTTCAAAATGTTATAATATAATAGAATTATAAATGATAAAGTTGTTTTCTGAGTCTAAATTTTCTTTGATAAATGTATAACATCTTAGTAACAAAGACATGAAAAATTATATTTAAGAAAGGTTAAAGCAATAAAGCCAGCAAAAACAAAAGTATTAGCAATAGTATTTTAAATGCTAAATGCTATCATTTTTAAACAACTGAGTTTATTTCTAAAAATCCATAACTAGACCTAATATTTCACATTATAATTGCTATGTGAACATTTTTGGTAAAGTAGGCTAATACTGAAGCTCAAAAAAGGACCTATTGTTCATCATTAGAATTATATTATTAATTTTGTTTTTGGTTAAGGACCACTTTCAACATATGAATTATGATTTTTTATTTCATAAAGTAAAATATCTACAGATTTTTTTTCATGTAATCATTATGGACTTCACAGGATCTCTTGAATTCCTTATTTATTAATTTAATAAAATAAAAACCAACTTAAAACAAAATACAAAAGCTAAATACAGCCAAAAAACAATTAAAATTCCCACTTCTGAGAAACATACATTCATATATAGATAGTTTTCTGTAATATAAAAAAGAGGCAGAATTTTTTTTTAAAAAAAGAGCAAATTTGAAAATACCATTATGCTTAAATTTTGCCCTAATATCGATCAATATCTTTTGATCAAACTTGCATTTTCAAAATGAATGTTACACTAGAACTTAGCAGTTGTGTTACAGGAGAAAAGATGTCTTTGAAGAAAGGTTCAATGAGTTCCTGGAGATAAGGGGGAACTTGGCTCAGGGAACAGGGAGTTCTTGGAATACCCTGATGGAAAAGAATTTCCACACAAGCCAGAGACATGGACAGAGATTTATTTAGGAAAGCAAGGGAACATTCAAAGGAGAATGTGGACCATCCCTAGAGGGAGAAAACAGAGCCAGTTGGTACGGAGTGTTAGGGGCTGGACTAAAGTTGGACTCAGTGTGGAAGTACATAATTTCATGCCAGTTTTTCCTGGGCTTGCACATTGCCCTCTTATTTTTTGCAGGCAAAGACATTGGTTAAGGATGAAGACAAAGGGTGTGGGTTGGGTTACTCAAAAGTGCAACAGTCATGGGCATTTCCTGCCACTCAATGATTCTTGGTGTTTTCTGCATTTTAGAGTTTTATGGATGTTTCATTTGAGACAGTTTCTCTACTTTTATCTCCAAATCCCTATCTCAGCTGTATCCAGAGTACCAAGGAGAGATCCAAATGGGGAGTGTCAATTTGGGAGATGTCCTAACTGAGTTGTTAAGAATTTGAATGAAGGTCTAAGATGTCTGGGGAATGCTTGGATTTAGAAATTGGGAGAAGAGGTGCAATCAGAGGAGCTCATGAAGGAATAACCAAAGAATAAGAGAAAAAAAAAGTGAATGTGAAATCTCAAAGCCCCATAAATTAAAGAAGAAGAAAACGAAGAAGAAGAAGAAGAAGAAGAAGAAGAAGAAGAAGAAGAAGAAGAAGAAGAAGAAGAAGAAGAAGAAGAAGAAGAACAGGGAATAATGGACCATGGAAGATGCTACTGATTGGCTAAATGATATGAACACAGAATTTACTACTGTATTTAGCAATTTGGAGGTCACTGCGGGTATCAGCAAAAACAGACATTTTCATGCCTTTTTGTTGTTTTGGGTAGTGGTGGTAATGGTATAAGCAAAGCTTGATAAAAGGGATTCAATGGAGAATGGGTAGGAATAAACTGAATGCAAGTGATGTAATTATTAAGAATTATAGAGCAAAGAAACTTTATCAGATTTTTCCTTTGATGACAATGCTACAGTGGATAGGGAAAATTTGTTCAAACCAGAGAGAAAAGGAGAATTTCTGGACTGATTTTCTTGAAAGGGGAAGCATAAGTTTAAATGACTTTGCCTCAATTAATAACTGTCTTGGTCCCTTTAGGGTGCTATAACAAAGTCCCTTAGATTTGGTAAATTATAAAAGCAGAAATGTCATCACTCAGTTCTGGAGGCTGGAAGTCCAAGATGAAGGCAAAGCAATACAGGTATCATTTTGCTCTATAACCTCACCTGGCAGAAGAGGTGAGGTAGCTGTCTTTGGCTTCTCTTATAAGAGCATTAATCTTATTTTTGAGGGTTCTAGCCTCCCTCATAATCAAATCATTGTCCCAAACACCCAACCTCTTAAGATTGGGAGTTAGGATTTCAACATATGAACTCGGGGGGAACATAACCATTCAGCCCAAAGCAAGAACACAGTAGTACATCCATAGCCATGTGCAGAAACACAAAGCTTATTGTAGATGGTTTTATGGGGTTGGGACAGCTCTTGCTAAGTCTCTATAGTCTGAAAAAGCAGTAAAATTGCTCTGTAAGGGAGTGGGAGAATAAAGAACTATAAAAATGTGACAAGTTTATTGGGCACACTAAGGGTCCAGAAGAAATAGATATTTAAATAAATATATCGCCAGCTGTGGTAGAGCATACCTGTAATCTCAGCTGTTCAGGAGGCTGAGGCAGGAGGATGATCCATTGGAGGCCAGCCTAAGCAACTTAGCAAGGCCCTAAGAAACTTAATGAAACCCTCTCTCCATACAAAAAAATTAAAAATCCTGGCAGGGATGTTGCTTGTTGGTAAAGTATCCTTGCAATCAATCCCCAGGACCAAAAATAAAACAAAACAAATCCCAAAAAGAAATCTGTAATCATAAATGTAATTCAGCATAAGTATACATTTCTTCCAGCCTTCAGATGGAGATGAAGGTGTAAAGGATAAAAGATTTCTTTCTTAACTCATCACCATGTTGATAGTTGTTGAAAGACAGATTGACAAGAACAAAGCCAACAGATTTATTTAATATAAATTTCATGTGACAGAAGAGCCTTCAGAAATGAAGGTCCAAAGAAAGAGAGAAATGATTATATTTTTAAGCTAATTTTAATGAAAAATAGACAGTTGTATAGGATCGTGGTGATTGTAGTACAGAAGGTTATGGCCTAATGATAATGAACTATGGAGGTGGGTGGTTACCAATGATCTGATCTGTTTGTTCAGATTATTCTCTGCATTCCTGTCTCTTCAAGGATAAGAATGTTTCTTCCTCCAGGTACAGGCAAGGCATCTTTGATTGGAAAGTTTTACAACCTACTTCATAGGAAGGTCAGAGAATTCTTTAATGGCCTGCTTCAGGGGAAAGTAGTGGGAGACGATCAGAGAGAACTTCTTGTTTTTGATATTTCCTCAAATGTCAAGGTGCCAAACTTTGGGATAATGTGTCCTGAAACCCATCATAGGCATAAAGCCAAGAGGTTTAGCTTTAACCAGGACCAGGGTTTTTCTAAAAGGATAGTAAACTAGTTAGATCAAACTGAGATTGCATGCAAAGGAGTGTTTCTTGTGATGTATCACAACACGGTAGAACAAAGTGAGTCTATGCAGGAGTGAGAAAAAGGAGGGGGAAGAAGAGCCCACATCAGGTCTTGGGCAATTCAAAGAATTGATTCTAGAAAGATAGGAAGGGTGGTCAGCAAATGGGACCCTGGAAAAGGAGAGTATGGATATTGGCAATGATAGCATCCAGGCCAGCGTGGGACCATGGGAAATGTGGCAAGTGGTCATGAAAGCTAAACTGGCTAATATGAATGAAGACCAGAATACATCAACATGGACATTGAAATTGCCAAGAATTAAGACAGAAGTGGTGGAAGAGGGAGCGACTGTGAGTCAGGAACTAAATTCTTTAGAGCATGAACAGTAACTTAGAAATGACTCAGAATATCCTCCAGGGGCCCATGATAGGAAGGGCATGGGAGAAATTGAGATCCGAGAGGACATTGTCAATAGACAAAAGCCAGGTTTTGACTCAAACAAAAAAGTAAATATCCTGAGAAGAGGCCACATTGATAAGCTTTTCTTCAGTAGTTACATTCAAGAACATGTCATTATGGGAGGAAAAAGACAAAATTAAAAAGCAAGACTTCAGTTTTTCTCCAAAGATTCCCTCCCCAGGTCCGGCACTGCTTTGTACAGATGAGGCTCTGCCTGAAATGCACGTTCTGGGTTGGATGAGCAGGAGCCCTTTGGCTTCTTGCTGTTTTAACAGACTGCTTCTGCTGCAGGTGAAGAGCTCTTCCTTTGGTTACTTCTGTGTTTTGTTTTCTTTTGATGTGAAATTCCTTGAATCTCTCTCTGTCACTTTCACTCAGAAAATGTGGCCAGTCTTTGAGGTGCACCCATCTTAAAAAATAAAAGCACACTAAAACAAAATGTAATAGATAATAGGTTCAAAAAATTCCTTTTACCATGTCCTGGAAATGAATGAATATTTGATCAAAGTCCCATGGCTGATCCCCTTTAAAGGATACATTTTTGTAGTTTATCACTACCGAATTAAAATTATCATGGTCAAACATTATTTAAATGTTAGATAAATTGTAGGCACCTGTTCTATTTTTATTATAATGGTAATGTCTTTGTTTCTAAAATAGAATACTTTAAAGTACTAATTGTGAATAATGGACAGGATTTACCAACACCTAAATTAATATTTCATTTTTGTCTACAATGATAGATAATGTCATTATCTAAAAAGAGTTTTCATATTGTGTTAACGGGAATATAATTTTACTGCTTAATACAAACTTAAGTTGTTGATATATTTTTTAGTTTGTTATGACAGTTAGCAGTGATTAGTCTTAAGTTGTAAATTACAGTAGGAAAAAAAAGTGACCTTGAAGGGCTGAACTATGAAATACTGTTTCTCCTTCCTGCAAAGTGTGTAAGGATGAAGGTCTCTGAAACCCAATTGCATTTTCAACAGTGTAATTTTTAGCCCTTGACAACCGGCCATCTTGTTTATTTATTACACTAGTTTACAGTAGCAGCAGACCATTCTCCACCGTTCTCACAACCACCTGAAAGAAGGATAATTTACCAGTGAATAATTTGTTTGAGTTGATTTATTGTGTCATTCTTGGAAGCTCATTTTGATGAGTGACCTTGGCTCCTAATATTTGGTCAATGCCAAACACATAATATAAAATGAATATTTATATGGGTTTATGAAGATAGAGCACAAATAGTAACTGAAAAGGTAACTGACACACTTCAGATATATTTGTGACAAAGAAAAGTTTGCACCAAAATGCACTGGGACTGGTTTGTGGGGTCAGAGGGAGGCATCAAGGAAAAAATTAAAGTATAACCATATCCTGGAACCTGAAGCAGACTAAGAAGTGATCTTAGTTCACTATTTCCCACTTTATCTGCTTTTTAAGCATAAAGCAACACTTTAGATAACAACTGTAGAGTTCTGATGCTTTTTGTTTAATATTTGCTATTTTTCTTTGTCAAATTTCTGAATGTTAATTATTTAGCATTATTATAAAAATGTATATGACCAAATAAAGGAAAATAAATTTTTATTTGATCTAACTCTGTATACATTTATTTAGTGCAAGCCAAAGACTTAGCAAGAAACATAATTTTGAATTCTATGGCTTGTTGCCACCTCCTGATTCTCTCACTAAATGTAAAATAGTTATTGGCAGCATTTCCTCTTGTTCTTTGAATAACTGACAATGCTGATTTGATCTGATTTTTTCTTTTTTTATTATCTCTGATAGTTCATTAAAGCCCATAACTTTATTTTAGAAGGGACAGTATTTCAAAGTGATCCTACCACTAAGAGAAGCATTTTGTGTCTGTAGTTTCAACTTTTAAGTGTCACTGTTAACTCCTACAATCACAAGTGATAGACATATCTACTGTATTTAATCTTCTTTTTGAGTAATATAGAATGAATTTTCCAACTGGTAAAACAAAGTTCTGTGCTATACAAATTGCATGTCTCCAATCTTGGTTTTAATTACCACAAATTCCAACTCTACACAGTCCTATGGATAGTGAGGGATCTGTACACTGCTTACCTCGTGCTCTGAACTCCCTAAGAAGCCCAAGGCACTCTGTTAGAAATCCAAGCAACTCCAAGAAAGACTTTGTTCCCATGGGAATTCTGAATCCTGCTAGATGGGTAGCCATTGGAACCTGAATTGGCATTTTGAAAACTGACCTTTAGGTCACAAGGAGTTCAAAGCATTCTCTGAGAGGTATCTTAACTTGCTTGCTTGGATTAATGAAGAAATCTGATAAAATATTTCTAACAACAAATTTAGTCTTGATGTTCAATATAATTTTGTATGAATTCTAACTGTACAGCTCTATTAAGAATTGTATTGCCTTTGTTGGTAATCCACACCTAATTCAGAAAAAGGACTTGAGACTATTGGATCTGTAAGAGAATCTGTTTTTTCTCCACATTGTCTATATTTGCATCTAGAAGGAAGCTTTTCTTCAACACCATTTCTTATATTTTTATCACATACTATCCCTTAATTATTATTCTAATATCTCTGTTCCTTTTGTTCTCCTTGGAACCTACTTCTTTTATTTATCTTCTGTCTCACAGTCAGCTTCTCTTTGTGGTCATCCTTTACTTACATGCTCACCCAAGTTTGCTCTTCATTTTTAGTTGCTTACATGTGACAGTATGGGGATTGAAAGCTGCTAGTGAGTTCTCATTTTTTGTACTCTTACATTATAGTAATGGTCTGTTGTTTGATGACTTTTCTCTCTAAATGTATTTTTAGGATAAATTTCTTTGCCCATGACAGTATAGAACCATAATTCTTTATTCTATGTATGCTGTCTCCCTGGCAACACTTTTAAAGTTATTTCTATTAAAAAATATTTTTGCACAAGGTCCTGGATTTGATCCCTACCAAGAAAATAACAACAACAAAAAAAAAACTTTTTATCTTGTCTTGTAATAGAACATAAATACCCTTGCCCTCATTGTGATTAATTTTGTTTTAGCTCCTTTTTTTTTTTTTTGGTCTTTTTCTATTTCCTGGTTTAGCCAATACATAATTAAACTCACATATATTATTAAACATACAATTCCAGATTTCTGCTGCAGGAGGATAATGGTAAGAATAAACCACACATAAATGTAATTCATAAGAATGTTTTGGCTCATTCTTCTAAAGCAGCCAATAACTAGATCATTTAATCACAAATATATCACAGTGACATCTATGAATGATAGAAAGAGCCCAAATTTCACTTTCTGCACCAGGCTGACAGACTGGTAGAACCCGTGTCATGTAGTATATTGAAATCTTGCTAAATTTTTACTTGCTGGGGCCATCTAGATTATTGGAAAATCTTAAAAATTTATAAATATTTTTTGTCACTTTGTTAAAAAGAAAGTGGCTACCTGAATTCTTCTAAACCTGCTGATCTGGCATTTTTGCAAAAAAGCATTTCTATTGTATTGTTTAGCCAAATTATCCATTGTCTTCTGTATATAATATCCTGTATATACATGCATTATAAAATCAGTGTTAGATTCTATGAGTATCAATACTCCACTAGTTGACAGATTTCTAGCTTTACCTGAGTTTTGCTTGTATAACATCGTTTAGTAACCAGCCAAGGTGATACAGTGTGATTCATACTAAAGAAGGCAGCATGAAGAATAGAAAAATGTAGAAAAATGAAGGACTGTTGATTCCACTGGCTGAAATCATATTGGCAATTTTTTCTCTTCTCTTTAGTGATGCCACAAGATATTTTGAAGATGACATTAAATAACATACATTTTCCTCCCCAAATAATCTCCTATTCTGCTTTTAACCACCATATTATGTGCAACATAAATCATACTTTTTCTTGTCACTATAAATCAGTGAAGTTTAAGCTGTGATTGTGCAATTGTTAGCACCTTTAAAACTGTGATAAGCTCATCCATAGAAGAATAGGTACTGTGAAATACTTTAAAGAAAAAGGCTGTGTTTGTTTGATATAAAAATGTAGTTTTAGAGTATGACCAGTACATTTCACTCTTAATTTAAAATGAAATTGAGTGGGTTTTTAAAACTACAGCCACAAAATAGAACCAAAAGATAGAGAAATAGAAATAAACTAAAATCCAAAAAACTTTTGGAGTATAAAGCCCTGAAGAGACCATAATAATAGACAGTAAAATCACTCTTTAAAATAGGACTGGTATAA
Organism: Ictidomys tridecemlineatus; assembly: GCF_052094955.1. Taxonomy (NCBI): domain Eukaryota; kingdom Metazoa; phylum Chordata; class Mammalia; order Rodentia; family Sciuridae; genus Ictidomys; species Ictidomys tridecemlineatus. The sequence goes on along the minus strand of NW_027522888.1, from coordinate 43,613 downwards.
ATTTGTCAGAAGTTGTAAAACAGACATAATACACAGGAGTTTATGCCAATGAAACTCATCACACGGTGAAGTGTTTCAGATGAGAGTTGGTGCCTGCAGGGCCCAGACCCTGGCAGGTGGGAACCTGGGTGACTCAGTGGATGCAGTCAGCCCTGCAGGTAAAGGCCTTATCTGGAAGTCATATGTGGATAGGAAGTTGCTGATCTACACTTGAAAGACACTTTGGGAGTACCTTCTGAGTCAAGGGAAGCACCTAGGCTATACTATCAAGGTCACTTTACAAAGCTCTGGCATTGTGACATTTCCACCTCACTCTAGCTCAGAACTGAGCTGGGGATTAAGTCCAATTTATAAATTAAGAAACTGAGCCTCAGAGAGACATTGTGTCTTGGCCAGATGTATACATTTAGTAAGTCCTAGGTCAGGCCTGAATCTGCCTTTCCTACTGCACCTGGCTGCCTCATGAACCACACTGTCTTGAGGGGAAGATCTGCAGTAATCATAAAAGTTGGCTGGAAGGCAGAGGATTCCCTGATTTGTTTCCTCCAATACACTTTTAGGTCTTTTCTGAGTTGACCTGTTCAGATATCAAAATCCATCTCAGTGTCCATTGTCTCTTTTATAATATCCACCTCCATTCTCTCCACAATAAGCTATGAGAGGAAAGTTTTATGTAAGAATTAGATCCATCCACTAGAAGGGTGAAGATTCAGGGAAGAAAGTAAGATATGAATATTGTTGTTTACAGATAAAACAACCTCTTTCCAATGCTTCAGTGTAGGTAAAATCCTAGGACTTTGAAGAGCTCGTCTTAAAAGTTTGATGTTTAGGTAAATTCATGATCTCAACACTCTAGATTCACTCCTTTACTGTGTTTAGTGAAATGATCATTTTCCCCAAACATACTGAAGGACAGTATTTGAGTAATTTATTCAAGACTGCACTGATAGAAATTATGTTCACTGGCCTCTTTTTTATCTGTCTTTGAACATTAAGTGCTTGGTGTTTAGAATCCGTACATATAACTTAAAAATAACCCTATCTAGGACAAATCTCTAGTTTCCAGTTCAATTTCTTTAGTCGAATGGACTTATTGTTTTATTAAACTTAAACTTTTAATAGCCTCTTCAATTCTGTGATTTCAACATTCACTATGCCTTAAGTGAAATTTTACATATTAGTTTTTACAGCTTATTTGTAAGGAATATTTTAATTCAATTTAGTTTAACTTTTCATTACCTTGAATTACCTCTTCTCTTTTAAGTTTCTTTCTTTTCTTTTCCAACAATTGATTTGTTGCAACCAAAGTAAATTAAATAGTATTTCTTGTTGCTCATGATGCACCAAACATCTCCCTTGAATGATTTTGTGGACATGGTTTAACATAATAATATATCTCAAAGAAGGCATTATCTTATAACTCAACATTCCATCAACAAAATTTTTAATAAATAACTACCATAGAACAGTTATTATGCAAGCATCTGAAAATGCAAAGACAAAACATTTGCTGACCATGTGTGATTCTTTTCAGTCAAGAAAACAAGAGAGACAAGGCAAATGAGGATAAAAATATTGCAAATGCTTTGATGCTATGATAAAAGTACACAGTGCAATCACTTGTTGGTTGAATGAAATGCCTGGTACAGTTTCAGTGTCAGGGAAATGACAGTGCATCAGACAGCAAATTGGACATTCTACTGCAGGTCCCAAGGGGCACAAAAGATCAGTCCTTCTGGGTCACCAAGGCTCCAGTGAAGAAGGGGGCATTTCTTTCTGGATCCTGTTTAAAGGGGGAAAAAAAAGCAAGCTCTTATTGCCAGAGAAATGGTAACTAGGAATTATGTGGAGAATTATATATATATATATATATATATATATATATATATATATATATATATATATATATATATATCAGAATGATTGAGGGTACATGGAAAGCAGAGATGCTTTTTAATTTGTAACCTTGAACCCTTGAAGCAATGCATACTGTACCTGTGTGGGGCAGGTTTCTATGTCAGGGTTCTTTGTGGAACTAGCTATTTCCTGAAGCTGTGAATTTTCTAAATCTGCTCCACCATGAAAGATAAATTCATTTAAAGCTAAATAAGGTAGAATGGTACAATTTGTCTCACTTGATTCAGTAGTAATGCCTTCAATTCTGTAGAGTATGTTAGATCAGAACAGATTTTTCTTTCTTAAATGGAAGACTCTCAAGGATGTCGAAGTTGTTTTTTCTGTTGTTCAGTCTTTCAATTCCAGTGTACTCTGAATGTGAGTCATTCATCTTATGCATTCCTTGTACAGATACTCCCTCTAAGTTCGCTATATATTAACTTTGGTGAATCATTATAACTTAAGAAAAATCTTTATAAAATAAGTCTGAGCAACATATTTGGGATTACATTTGCACAATGAATAAAAATACTTGCTCCAGCAACCTCAAGTTTTGCTGTAAAATCAAACAAGATAATGAATGTGAAATGTATTTTAAGAATATCAAAGGCCAAAACTTTGTGGACTCCTACAAATGACTTTACTCATATTAATTTCAGTAAACAGGGAACTACATATTAGCTTCAAGTATCCTTTTTTTCTTTCCCAAAGTCTTTTACTAGGTTTGTGCATATATAATAAAAACAATTATTATATTTTCTGAAAATGCTCCTTATACCCTTATACCACTGCCTGTGTATCTCATTGTATCCTTTACAAAATGATTATATATTTACAAAATTTTATTTTATCATTAGCCTTTTTCTAAACATGCTTTATTAGATTTATTTAGTAAGCAATTATTGAGTGTCAGTACTCCATTGGACTCTAAAGAAATTGACATGTAAATCAGTCCCCATTAAATTTAAATGAGAAATAATAAAGATTATTTTGTTAGAGGTTGGTTATTCTATGATTCACCTATTCCATGCATCAGTACTACTTCTAAACTTATTTTCCTTTTCTTAATTTATTATTACTTTTCTGCAGTGCTTCTTAAATTTTAAGGTGCATAATTGGAGTAACATATTGAAATGGGGATTCCCAGGCTCTACCCCTAGAAAGATTAAGCAGACCTGGGGATCTGCATTTTCATGAAGTGTTTGGGGAGCTGGTGATCTCTTGGATTTTACTTGGAAAGCGTACTTACATGATGTGTCCTTTTGATCCAGGACTCTCCCTAATGAAGGCAACATCAGACCTCCTCAAATCCCTCCATCTGCCTGTCTCACTGTCACACTCTCAGACTGCCAATTTAGATTTTTCAGTCTGTATTCATTCATCACCCTGCCTTGAAATAGTCCTCTGTTGTGATGCACTGACCTTGTTGGAGTCACTTGTACCGAGTCTCCTGAGAATGACACCACCTTTTGTTTCACTTAAAAACTAAGTGATGTGGTGGAATGTCTGGAAGAGAATGAAGGAATGCCCCTGTCATGATATGACAAAAGAAAGAGTTTTAAAGAATGTCTCAAAACAAATCACCTGGGAACTGCTTACCCGTAGGGAAAATCCTTTATATTTATTAATTAGTGAATCTTCATAACAATTCTATAAAGTAGGTTCTATCATTACTTTCATTTTATAATTAAAGACACTGAGGCTCAGTAACTTTATCAATCTCACTCAAATAGTATAGGGTGAAGAAGGAGTTTAGGTCAGGTGGACTGTCTCATTTAGGGTTCAGGGTCCATTACAGTTCTAGTGCTACTTTTCTCAAAGGAGTGACTTTGTGCACCTCTTGTAACCACCATTAGCATAAGAAGAACTTTCAGTAATTTGCAAAACAAGTAAAAGAAATAGAAACAATTCTCAAAAGAAAATCAAAACAAAACTGACACTACACCAGATAGTTTTTGATGCATTTTAAATTCAAAGATTTATTTCACTGTCAAATTACAGAAAATCTCTAGTAAAGAAAAAAAAAGAGTACACATACATATAATGACATATAGTAATGTATTTCATGTTGTCAGAAGTGAAGATGACTCTTTTTATATTTTTCTCTTATTAGAGAATATTCCATGGTAAGTGTAAATACTTGAATCAGAAAAACTGGGTTTCTAATTGTGGACTGTTACTACCTTACTTGATGACCTATGAAATTTGCTTACCTTAATCCATTCTCAGGTTCTAATAAGGTGAATTGACAATGCAAGGTTTGGTAAATATGAAATAAAATAATTAAGTAAGTGCTCAAGATAATGTCTGTAATATAGCAATCTCTAAACAATCAGTACCTATTTACTGCTACTATGACTGGTAGTAATAAACTTAATTTAGTATTACTATGAAAACTAGGTTAGACAACACTTTTGGCAAAATGAATACATTATCAAAGTTTAATTGATGTGGAATCTTTTCCTTGTGATGGGCAAAATTCAAATACCTACATTCCTTTTTATGAAGTGACAGGAAAAAAAGTGAACTGTCACAGATAATACACTTCTTCTTGGGTGGTCTGCCTGGTTTACAACTTAGAGTCACAATGGCAGAAGTTGACTTTGCTCCTTTGAGTGTGTCTCTTCTGAGATGGCTCATTTATCTTCCACAGGTGATCATCCCAATGCTCAGCACCTGCTAGCCATGGCATCACGACTTCGGGAGAGCGCTGAACTCTTTCAGTCAGATGAAATGCGACCTGCTAATGATCCCAAGGAGAGAGCTCCTGTCCGTGTTCGGATGCTGAATGACATCCTCCAAGACATGGAGAAGAGCTTCCTGGTGCAGCAGGTGCCACCGGGTTTTTATAGGTAGGATATTTATTTCCAAATGTATTTATTTATTGATTTTTGCCCTTGATTAAGTTGTTTTAATTTTTAAAATATGTATTTTCTGTGAACACGACACTTAAAAAAAATAACTATGAGGCCGTAACATCTACAATTTGAAGGCTATCCCTCTGCCAAAGAAAAGTTCAAATGTAAAAATAGAGAATAAAGAAAACTTATTTTAACAGTAACCATATAGAAAATGACTAAGAATATTTTTACATTAATTTCAGCATCAGTCAAATGTGATATGGCTACTGAAAAAAGCAAACAGAATTAAAGCTCTGTGGATATTACATCCTAGTCTGGATGCCTTAAGCATCTGAATATTTGGGTAACACAAGGTTTTTAGGATATTGGCTTTTAGGACAAAAGTTCTGTGATCCAACAAGCATCTAAGCTCCCTCCACATCTTAATTTCTATGTCAATAAAGTGAGACAGTAAAATGAAATCTTTTTATTAAAAAAAAAGCTTTTCATATTTCTGATGTTTGATAATTTCTCTTTATGATTTTAAACTCAAATTTACATTTAAAATCCATAGTTATATAATATCCTTTAAAAAAATTGTAGGTACTAAGGATTAAACCCTATGTCCCCAGTCCTTTTAATCTTTTTTTTTTTTTTTTTTTTTTTTTTTTTTTTTTTTTTTTTTTTACATTTTAAGGCAGGGTTTCACTAAGTTGCTTAGGGGCTCGCTAAATTTTTGAGGCTAGCCTCAAACTTGAGATCTTCTTGCCTCAGCCTCTTAAGCTGCTGGATTACAGGTGTCTACCACCATGCCCAGCCTTTATATAATGTCTTCTAACACTATGATCCAGTAAGACTTTGGAAAATAGTCACTTATTAAAATACTTTAAATGAACTGTATGCTCCAATGCATTCTTTAAAAGCATCAGAAATGGAGCATTCCCCTTGTTGAAAACACCTGTTTTTTTTTAAAAAACAGGTTCTTCTAGTGCAGGAATGGGAAACAGAAAGAACAAGGTACTTAAATAAAATGTAGTGATGGTAGATATTGTAATAAGAACTAAAGAGAAAAAGCAAACCACATAAAATCCAGCTTTATTAAAAAGTCCTTAGCAGGTTAGGCACGTTATGTTTTGGGATACATTTAGTAATTTTTTCTATTTTCTTAATTTATTAAGAAAAATTTAGAGGCTAATAAAAATCATACAAGATGAATATATTTGATATATGACAAAATAGTAAACTTTCCTCATTTGTTTTTCCTGGCACCTGCACTAGATATAAAAGACACCTCTATAAGCTAAGTTTCCCATCTAGTAAATTCTTTACCCTTTCAATAACCTGTATGTACTTAATTTACTTTATCAAGCATTTTTTAATAGAAAAGTAAGTATTTGCCTGCCCCTGAGTTAATAATGAGCAAACAAATGGTATTGTTTTTTTCAGTGAGTAATATTATAACAGAGTACATTTTATCCCAGCTGTACAGGCCTTGAAATGTTGATTATGAAATGTCCTGATTCATATAACAAACTTTAGGGATGAAAACTTACTGTGAAATATTTTGATATTGTGCTAAACTTTTGCTACTGTTTTTAAATGGATATATATCTGACATTCTTTTCCCGAGTTCAAATGCTAGATCATATGAATAACTGATATTTAGCTTCATAAGAAAACTGTCCAATTTCTTCCCAAGTGGCTCTACCATTTTACATTCTCACCAGTAATAAATGACACTTTTGGTTGTTCCACATTCTCACCAAAATTTGGTATTGACGGTGGTTTGGGAAATCACTATTTTAATAGTTATATATTGATCTGTTCTTTTGAACTTACAGTTCTCTATGACACATGATTTGCAACATCTCTTTGTATGCTTATTTTCCATCACCATAGCTTCAGCAATGAAATATCTGTTGCAATAGCCTGTCCATTTTTTGAAACTGAGCTGTTTGTTTTCTGGTTGTTGAATTTTAAGAATCCTTCCTGTAACTTGGATATAACATCCTATTATCGGATATATGTTTCATAAAGAGATTTTTATATCTTTGCTGATATAAAGTTTGTTTAGTTTTAATGTCATCTAGCTTATTGGTTTTCCCTTCACACATCATGCTTTTTTGCGTTGTATGGAGAAAGTGATCGTCAAACCCAAGGTTACCTAGAGTTTCTCCTACGCTATGTTCGAGAAGTTTTATTATTATGTGTTTTGCACTTAGGTCTATGATCAGTTTTGAGTTTATTTTTGTATATAAGTTTTGGCTTATATATAAAATTTTCTTTTTCTGCACAAAAATGTTCCATTGTCGCACATTGTTTAGACTCCACCTTTCTTCATTGACTTGCCTCTGCTCTTTGGTCACACAATGTAGTTTTAATATTGCCTTTTGCCGGCAGCATCTTACTAGTTCCCAGTAGAATAGCTTTCAGAATTAAGAATGCCATATAAAAGTGATACTGGAGGGGCTGGAGTTGTGGCTTAGTGGACGAGTACTTACTTCCTACGGGTGAGGCACTGGGTTCGATTCTCAGTACCACATATAAATAAATAAAATAAAGGTTCAACAACTAAAAAAAATATTTAAAAAAAGAAAAGTGATAGTGGAGAAAGGGCATTGTGCTTGGGATTTACAAAAGTGAGAAGACGTTTGAGCATTAAAATGTGTCTTTTCCATTCAGATGACCTGCAAGCTAATTAGTACATGAGAACCAGATGCTCATCTCTAAAATAGAAAATCTCAATAGGCTGTTAATATTAACATAAAGTGAGATGAAATGAGAATAAGATGTGAGAAGATGATTCATAATAATAATAATTCATAATTACAAAATAAAATAATTGTATATCATTATGCTGTTTTTATTCCTGACTATCTAGTGTTCTCATTTCCAAACCCTCTTTTCCATAAAGCCTAGGGAGAGATATTGTTAAATTAAATGACACAAAAGGTTCTTTACTGCCAGAATCACTATAGTGAGGTACATATTTCATTTAAATTTTAAAATATATATTATATATTTCTTTCCATTAGTAAACATTTGCTAATCACCTACCATTTGAGAGATTTCCATATTCCACAGAAAGTAAAAAAAAAATGGAGAGAGGGGATTGAATTAAATATGGAGTTAAAAAAAAGAGTAAACAGATTATTTGAATATACTAGCTTCTAAAATAAATCAAGGTACTTTAAAAAAGAGGTTAAAAACCATTTTTTAAAGTGTTCAGGGAATGTCACTGTAAGCATTTTGGTTTCCTGACACAGAGTTTGTTACATGTATTAATGTTTAAAATTGGAACTACTTTTTAGAATTTGGCATCAGCCATTTTGTGATTGAAATGTTATCTTGTGTGTGTATTCTTCCTAGCTTATTTTAGCAAATTTCAGCAAGATTTCTGGCCTTGTCATCAATTATTAGGTTTACAGGCATGCATTCTTGAGGCTGAGGTTGTATCTATTATTTCCTTTTTCTCATTCACTGATACATTCAGTCTATATAGTCTTTAAAGTTAAATATTACCAGCTCCTTCATTTTAAATGAGTGGAAACAGAGACTTTTGATTTGAAAATTTTAAATGTTCGACTAGAAACCATGGGATTTCAAAACTGCTTTCTGCAAAAATGATTAGCAAAGGTTTTCTGTTAATAGGCAGCCCAAATATAGGGGTCCTAGATATAGCAATATGAACTCATATTCATGCATTGGGGTAGAATATCTGCATAAGATCACACATTTACTATGTTTACACATTTAAAGGATAGCAATTAGAAAGAAGTAATTTCTCTTCCTTCCTATTCCCCTTTCTTCCCACCCTCACACATTTCTGCAGCATCAACTGTGGTTAGGCAGAATTTTAAGAGAATTTTACCAAAGTTTAAGATATTTGATGTGGTTTGGGGGAGAAGCATCAAAGTTTACCATTGCAGTGGTTCTAATTGAAGGATATAGGAATTTGAGAAGGAAGCAGACATGAGCCAGTGTCTAGTAATGGGTACCAGGTAGAAATGGTACTTTTAGAAAAGTGAACATCTTAAGCTCCATCATTAAAACTGAATTAAAGTCTAAATGTTACCTTTAAAAGAGATCCACTGATTAAGTTATAAAATCATCCTATTCTTTCAAAATCTGATTTTTTTAGTTACATCTTGGTTAAGTAGAATGTAGGAGTCTCTAAGTAACTATATTTCTAACATTATTTCTCCAAGGTTACATCAGAGTACACAAAGATGGCTATAATAAGTGACTTAGGGAACACGGACTATTTGTAAGTTGGGGGACATTATGTCCATGTGCCTACACATGTATCCTTATGAAAGATGTGGCAACAGGTTTATGATAAAGTACATTCTTTTGGAGATAGCCAAAATGGCCTTGTGAAAGTTCAGAGGACCATTTCAAGCTAATCCAGGTCAAGGCAATTTTTTTGTTGTTGTTAGAATCCCTGAAAGCAGGAAAATAGCAGTGTAAATGTCAAGATGCTTCTGCCTTGAACTAAGAATAAATAAACCAAGCAATCCATTAAAAGTAGTTTTCAAACACATAAGCTACCAAACTTTGTTTTAAAAAAATGTTAGAACTATTTATTCAAGGAATGACGTTACACAGAATTATTTAAAAAACACATTTCTCAGAAACCCTGTGATCAGGTTTCTAGCTATACATTCAGTATATACATTTGATTTTAAGTAATTTAAGATATGAAAATCCAAAGCCCCAAGCATTTCAGAATAACAATGATCTCATTATACAGTTTTCATGGTGTTTTAATAAGAGTTAGTTATGTAAGTACTAATAAAACCTTATGTTCAGTTTTTGATTGGGATAATGACTACTTTGTTCGGGTTGTACTCTTTCTTTTAGTGAGGTGTGGGTGGTCTGAATGGAACTAAAATCTCACCATTGTTTCTCTTGTCATTAATTCTATCAGCAATGCCTCTGATTTCTTTAGGCTATGAAAAAAATAACTAGTGATTAAGAATTACCATAATGCTTTAAAAATATTTTTAATAGCCACCACTTGCACAAAAGAGTCTATGTATGAATATGGATCATTGTCTGCACAATGTAAAATTTCCAAAAGGAGGTTGAAGACCTGGCTTGTACACAAAATTTTTACATTGATGCTCATTGTATACATTCCCTTTTACATTTTTATGAATAAGTGCATATGTTAGCTTTATAGTTACATATCCCTTTCATATTTTAAAAGTTTCCACTTCTATAAGGAGCAAAGAAATAAAAAATAAAATTCTGAGTTTTAAGAGAAACAAAATTAACATACTGAAATTCTGCCTAATCTTTTGTAATCTCTCTTTTTATTAACATTAAAATAAACCATGCATACCATACTGACAGAAAATATTCAGATGCAATTTGGTTAGACATGTATCCCCTTATTTAAAAAGAGAGTGTTCAGTTTATAAGCGTAATTAGTCTTCAATTCAGTCTGCCACTATCAAAATAGAAACTCATGTACATATTCTATTTGGATTTTGTAAAAATAGCTCTTTCAGGTTTGAGGTTTCTTTCCATTTAAAGTGAGGAGAAACACTATCTTTGACATATTAGCAGGTCAAGACACATTTCCCAATCTGGGGCAGGGGGGAGTGTAAATTGGATTTCATGTTGCATTTAATAATATTAAGACTGATAATAATAATGATTCCTGTCACAAAGGGTGATTTACTTGTACCAGGTGCTTTGCTGTACATTTGTATATGCATATTGCCAGTAACACTTGTAACAATCCTGTCAGATTGTTTTAGTTTCCCCTTATACAGATGAGAAAACTGAGGCTTTGGGAAAGTTAATATGTAGAAGAATTAGATTTGAACATGGAATGTTTGCTTTAAAACCACTGCTAATTCTACTAGATAGTCACCCCTAATATTTGACCAAAAATTTTGGTAGTTTACTCAGCAGTCAGTAAAAATTTTAGACTGCTAATATAGTCAAAAATTGTATAAGTTCAATTTTCTTAGGTGCTCATTAAATTTAATTAGTTCTACACTTCTGGAATTGCATCTTCTAACCCTGATGATTGCAAAAATGCTTTTGTGAGGTGCCAAATCTAACCCTGCTTCTGGGGAAAAGATATGCATTATTATCTCAAATCAGTAAAATTGCCTTGTCCCCCAATATTATTCTACCCCTTATGTTTCCATAAACCAGATGCAAGGGTAGGGAAATTTCTCTGATAAATCTCATATATCATAGTTGGATACTTTTTTCTAACCTAAATAACTGTATTTTAGGGGAGAGATCACTAGGCTAAGAATTTAGAGATGTAGATTTGAGACCCAAAAGGGCCACTTATCAAGTTGCCCTAGAATCTTCCACTTGTCTTCCATGTTATTCTTTTAGACAATTATGTAAGAGATTATAAAGCAGTGTATCTGTAAGTTCATAGAAATATTAGTTGTGAAAATATTTAAAGCTAATAATGAATTGATTATGATTTTTTTTATTGCTGATTTCTTCTCAATGCATTTCAGAGAAATAATGATTTTATTGAATGTAGATAAATGATAAAATCAGGTTCTACATTAAGGATTTTACCACATGATTTTCTCTCCTTTATGTTATCTGATTTTACTATCATCAACACAGCATTTTCATGTTTACAATCGTCCAACTAATTTAATATGATCCAAAGAAAATTGAGAGAAATGATCATGCTCAGTGTTTTCTTTGTAACCACTGAAGCACAAAACATCTCCTTTTGCTAAAAATGAAAGTACTCATAGATTGCATGTTTAATGGATCAAATGCTCAGGAATTATTTTGTTCTTAACAATAGCTAAATTATTAATACTGTCATTTTCTTCCTGTAAGAAGTAGATCTTTATTTCATGAGTAAGTAAATATGTAGTAGATATAGTGTATTGAGACAGAAAGGACTGGAAACCAATAGGCATGGTTCTTTAGAGTCATATTTGTTTCTGTACCCTCACCCTCAGTGGAATCCTTTCATGAAATGAAAGTTTACATGAGCTCCTCTAGTTGAGGAAGAAATGGACACATATCTGCCCTGTGCTCATGGTCATCTGAAAGGCCTTCTCAGGCCGCCAGAATGACATCAACTTGGAAACTTACAAGGACAATAAAAGATGAAATGGTAAACACTCATTTCGTAGTCTATAATTAGATCTAAACATTCAATTGAATAGATAATTGTCATTCTTATAAAAATACAACAAACCACCAAGTTATATATGGCAGGGTTCTAGTATGTCTTCTCAATCTGCCTTTATCAGATTTTTCTATTTTGTGAGAAATAGAAAGTAATCTGTGAATTCAAAGTAGGAACAGTCTTAGTAGAGAGAATTAGAAGTTTGTATGTGCTTTCAAAGTGCTGGAGATATACAAGTCAAAGACAACAAAGGTTGTCTCTTAAATCAAGGACCATAGAACTGAAACAACACCCGCCCTGACAGTGCTAGCTGCCTGCAGCTCTCAAGCAGCCAATTTCCAGTAGCTCTCCATGAAAATCCATGAATCTCCTTCTGCCTCCAGCTTACCTGCCTTCAACCACTGCTGAGGGATACGGATTAATTTTCTCTTCTGCCTTCTAAGTCTTTCATTGTGCATCTTTTCCTGTGCTCTTAAAAAGGTTACTTGATACCCTTCCTCTACCCTAATGGTTTCTCTTCTCATTCATGATGCACTTGCTCCTTATTTCCCTCTCTGTCTTCTGCATAAGAGAGAAAACTACTGTAATTGTTGGAGACCAGCTTATTTCACTTTACATGATACTATCCAGTTCTAAACACTTTCTTGCAAATTAAATTGTTTTTTCTTTTTTTATGACTGAATAAAACTAGATTTTTGTATATATTCCACATTTTATTTATTCCCTCAGCTGTTGATGGACATCTACCCTGATTCAATAACTTCAGAGTTGTGAAAGAAACCATGTATATGCATGTATCTCTCAAGCATCTGACTTTGATTCTTTGGATAAATAGCCTGACCATATGGTAGTTCCATTTTTAGTTTTTAGTTTTTTTTTTTTGAGGCATCTCCATCCTGATTTCCATAGTGGCTGAACTAATTTAAACTACCAAGAGTATATAAAAGTTCCCCTTTCCCACATCCTCACCAGCATGTATTGTTATTTGTATTCTTAAGGATTGCCATTCTGACCTGAATAAGATAGTTACTGAATATAGTTTTGATTTGCATTTCCTTCATGGCTCAAGATGTTGATTTTTTTTTTCATATTATTGTTGGTAATTGTACTTTGTCCTTTGAGAAATGTACGTTGAGCTCATTTGTCTATTTATTGATTGGGTTTTTATTTACTTGGCATGGAGTTTTTTGAGTTCTTCATATATTTGGAATATGAATCCTCTGTGAGAAGCAGAACTAGCAGAGATTTTCTCCCTGTCTGTTGGCTATTTCTTTCGACTGCTGTCTGCTTTGCTGTGCAGAAAAATTTGATACCATTTATGGATACAACTTATTGATTCTTGTTATAATTTTCTGAGTATACAGGAACTATTCAGGGATTTTTTGCCTGTGCCCATATGTGGAAGTGTTTCCCTTGGTTTTCTTTTGGAAGTTGCCAAGCTTCTTAGGCCTCAGTTTTCATCCATTTTGAGAACTTCTGTATGAGATGGGAGACAGAATCCAGTTTTATTCTTCCTGGATCAGTTTTATTAGTGTTATTATTATTATTATTATTATTATTATTATTACTATTATTATAATTTGTGTGTGTGTGTGTGTGTGTGTGTGTGTGTTTATGTGTGTGTGTGGTACTGGAGATTGAATCCAGGGATACTCTACCACTAATCTACACCCACCCTTATTTATTTATTATTTATTTGTTAAATTTGAGACAGGGTCTTCTTAAGTCATTAGGCTGGCCTCAGACTAAACCTGTGCTCATCCTGTCTCCTGAGGAGATAGAATTACAGATGTGTGCCCCTGTGGGCTTCCTCCTGGATTTGCTCTATGCTGCAGTGGTGGTAGTGGAGGTAGAGCTATATCCCGTGCCAGATATTAAATGGAATGTTTAATTTATAATATATTTGTCTGTCAAGCAGAAGTTAGAAAATTTAGGGAATAGCACATCAGAATTTTAAAAAATAAAATAATCATCATGTATCATGTACCTAATGTGCTTAATGTATATCTTGGTTCTTCACAACAGCATGCATGATCTCGTTGGAGCTGGTAGTTTTGCCCAGATCCCTTATTTCAAAGCCTTCTTTCTTCTTTACTACACTCTCCAAAGTATTTATGTAAGATCCTATTTTTTTCCTTAGTTGCTCTACATATGCTCTTTTTCTTGATCTGTGAATCATTTGGGTTCATAGTTTACTCATTATGCGAGTAGACTGTGTGAGGCTCAGAAAAATGAAAACTTTTTTCCAAAGTTATTAGGGATGATAAATGGCATATACTGGTGAACCAATAAAGCCTGGTTGCAGCCATTCTGGTTTATTTTTTAACCAAATCATTGACTGCTTTGGTAATAAGTTGACAGGAGTAAAATTAAAAAGGAAACTTTTTTAAAAAGATGAGTGATTTAAACAATCATATTTCAAGCTAATAAGGCAAGCAGAATATATTTTGTCTAACAAAAATTGGATATGAATCACTTTGCTTAGGCTCTATAATTAATAGCAATGGGTTAAGTGAATAATTTCTTCCTTGTATTTGCCCTTTTCCTGAATTTAATATTTTCATTTTTCATCTGTGAGGTAAGAATTGGTGCCTCTTCTTCAATATATGTACCCAGAATAACTACTGATAACATTAGATCCATTAATTCATCAAATATTTAGAGTTCAACAATTGCCAAAACTAGCCCAGACATGGAGAATATAATGTGCATAAATGAAAAGATCAGCCCTACTCTGTGGTCTTTACCCTTTTTTGGAAAGAAACAGAATAAGAAGACAAAGGATCAAATAAATATATAATTAGAAACTTTAAATTCTCCTTAAGAAACTTTTTCTTTTTAAACAAAGCCTAATTATTTGGGGGAAGTAATTTAAGCTGAAACTAGAGAATAGGCAAGAACCTAGAGGCCATGGGGAAGGGCTTAGAAGCTATTTCAGTGCTTTAAAAATCTGAATGTATGCAGATAGTAGCAAAATTTTATCTACCTATTAATCAGTCTATCCTCCCATATCTATGTATTACTGATGTGTAGAAAAAAAGATTATTAAGGTAATGAAAGAAATGAAGAGGTTATAGTAATGTATGATTTTAATAATCTAGGGGTATTGGTCAGATTTCTCCAGGTAAACAGCAGGAGAGAGAGGCTGGGGGGAGAAATGAGACAAACAAAGAGAGAGAGAGGGTGAAAAACTATTTTAAGTAATTGGCTCATATGATTGAGGAGGCTGCAGAGCTAAAATCTGATCTATAAAGTAGACAGACTAGAGACTCAGGGAAAGAATTGGTGTTGTAGTCTTGAGTCCAAAATACGTCAAGAAAGGTAGACTGAACATTCAAGTGGAATTACTATCTTGCCATCTTGAGGCAGAATTTCTTTTTCTCTAGGTAGGGTGGGGGTAGGGGATTTTGCTCTTTGTCCTTCCACTGATTAGATAAGGCCCAGCCGCATCATCAAGGGCAATCTCCTTTATTTAAAGTTAACTGATTGATTGTAAATGTTAATAGTATGTACCAAATATGAGCCTAGCAATATATAGACTAGTGCTTGACCAAATGACTGTGTTACATAGCTTAGCTAAACTGAGGCTTAAAATTAGCCATCACAGAGATCATGTTGGTGGAAATGGGAATAGAAAAAAAGCAGTTGAATTTGTAATATTTTGGATATAGAACCTACAAAACTTTGTGATGGATAAGATCTAAGAGTGAAGATGAGAGGAGAAATTAAAAAAAAAATAACATCTTTCTCGTGAGTAGTGAATTTTAATCACTATGAGGTAAATGGAATGAGTCTAAAAGAGATTCTGCTGATTTCTGCTCAAATAATATGATTGACAAGATAAGAAAACTCTTGTTAAGTTCGTTAAGTGGATGAATATTCTTGGAAAGAAATTCTGTCCATATCTGTCTGGTTATATTTGGCTAATTCTAACGTCGACAAAAAAATTCACCTTGCCTTCTCTTTCTCATCCAGAAGTAATTACATGCAAATAGTAATCGGCTCTTGGTGCAATAATGTGAAATGGGAGGAAATGTGGCCAAATATTTTTGGAAGGAGTAGCTCTTAATTTTGCCAGTTAAAGAGTCTCCAATTTTTATTTTTATTACTAATCATAGTAGGTTCACTTTCTAATCAAAGCTCACATATGCTACACCAGGGAGTTTTGAAGATAGACTAACTCATCGTAATTTTACACAATATCATTTAAGATCCAATAAAATATAGCCTTGCTTGATACAAAAGTTTTGGAGGAAAGAAAGTATATTGTATGTCACCAAATGTTACATGTATTTTTTGAAGAATCTACCCCATTTCTCATTGTTCATCTCGTCCTCTTTTTCTTAACTATGAAATTAAATAGTCTTGAAAAAACAAAGAATAGACGTTTTCTGAAAGCAGATTCATAGCCAGTTTTTTTTTTCAAAATGGAATATCAAATAGATAAACAGAAAATCATTTTGGGCATTCAACTGCCAAATAAGATGAAAAAAAAAAAACAGAGTTACAGAGAAATAGAGATAAGAGAAGTTTCTTGTTTTGTTTTCTTTAATTGGGGTAGGATCCAAGCAGATATCATGTTGGTAAGTCTTAAGCAAGATCTTATAAACTAGTTGACCTGGTCTTCCAAAGATGGGAATGAACAAATTGAAGGGTACTTCCCAACAAAGTCTTCCTAAATAGTATCAGGTTTTATGTTTCTCACAATAAATTTGGTAACACTTAACATTTTTCACTGTTGATTGAGATCATCAAAGTTATATGTTCTCTTAGAATGTGATAAAGCCTTCAAAGAGCATTGAGTCCCTTGCCCCTATGCCTAATAACTATGAATAGGCTGCTGTCAAAAACTGGAAATAGAAGTGAACAGTTTGATGTTTTGTCATTATTTCTTCTTCCCTGGGTTTTATTGATTACCTCTAACTGCTGGTGATTGCTGCAGTTATTCGGTGATATTCTACCTCTGTTAATGAACAGTCTGTTGAGCTCTGTGCAAAGTCATTTGCCTTTGAAAGTGCTCTTTTAGCTTATTTCCGTTTGATTGGTGTGTTCCAGAGCATGACCTCAGTGTAAGGAGGAACGTTACCCTGCATACATAAACTCATTCCTATCTCGGCTCGCCCTTTCTGGCACAGGAGAGAGCAGTTTTAACTTTCATGAGGTTCTGGAGTATTCATGTTGGCGTTATAATCAGCAGAAACTTTGCGGAGAGACCTTTGAGACCTCAACTCTTTCGATCTCTAGGACAATATCTAAGATTTAGAAAATGAACCCACATTATGAGATCATAAATAACTGAGCTGAAGATAAACATTAGGATTTTGCCACACATTGAAGATCAGTGTGTAAATGCAAGTGAATTTTTTGAGTAGTTTGAAATTGAGCATATGAGGCCAACTACATTTTCCTTTCTTATCCCATATAAAATATGTGGTTTATTGTGTCCACATAGTCTCTTTCCAAAGATTGTAAATTATAGTTTTTATGGACTCTTGATGATTGAAACATAGTTGGAGCTTGAAGGTCAAGGCAGCAAACTGAACCCTAAATTTCTACTCATTGATGATGTATGGTACATTTAGTGTTACACTTTTTGCTATTACAATTAAAAATCTGTCAATGTACACTATTATTTCAGGTTTTCATAACATGATTGGTTATCCTTAATCTTTCTTGAATTATGTGATGCAAGGCCTTAACCTTGGGAGAGAATCTTCAAGTTCTTTAATAAGATAGTAAGATATTTATTTGCTTTTTTTTCCCTACTATAATGTTAAACCATAAAATTTAGGCTATGCTTGTTTTCAGTAGTGTCATAAGCAAAACTACATAGAGGCAACATTCTGCCTGTAAAAATGCTTTATTTACATGAATGTTAAGAAACAATTATTTCAGATTTCAGTTTTTACTTATTTAAAAATAAATTTAAGGAGAATATTTTAAAAAGCAATGCTATTTTAAATTCCTGGCTTCTTACTATTCCATTATCAGATGTCTATGTAGACCTAACGGTACAAACAAAGTATATATTTTGATTCATAGGATTGTTCATAGGAAAATATCATGAATCAAGTTTTTAAGGACCTCAATTAGCTGTTTAATGCAACAACTGCTTATAATTATGTGACTGAAATCTATAAATCTATGTTTTTTAATATGGTAGTCACTAGCAACATAAATCTATTAAAAAGTTTGAAATGTAGTTAGTCTAAGTTATGATGTTAAAAATATAAAATGCACAATGAATTATGGTAGACTTACTATGAAAAAAGATAAATGAAAAATATTGCTAATAATTTTTTATTGATCCATGTTCAAATGATAATACGGAGATAAACAAATATAATAAAAGTACTTGACATTTCTTCTTTACATTTTTTTACTTTTAATTTATTCTAATTAGTTATACATGACAGTAGAATGCATTTTGACATATTGTACACAAATGGAGTACAACTTCTCCTTCCTCTACCTGAACATGGTGCAGAGTCACACTGGAAGTGCAATCATACAGGTTTATAGGACAGTAATCTCTCATTCCAGTCTCCTTCCCATCTCCACACCTGCTCCACTCCCCTTACTCCCCTCTGCACAATCCAAAGACCCTTCATTCTCCCCCATCCCACCCCATTATGGATTAGCATCCGCTTATCAGAGAAAACATCCAACCTTTGGTTTGGGGGGTTGGCTTATTTCACTTAGCATGATATTCTCCAGCTCCATCCATTTACCTACAAATGTCATAATTTCATTCTTTTTCAAGACTGAGTAATATTACATTGTGTATAAATACCACATTTTCTTTATCCATTCATCAATTGAAGGGTACGTAAATTGGTTTCACAGTTTAGCTATTGTTAATTGGGCTGCTATAACCATTGATGTGGATGTATCACTGTAGTATGCTGACTTTAAGTCTTTGGGATATAAACCAAGGAGTGGGATAGCTGGGTGAAATGATGGTCCCATTCCAAGTGTTCTGAGGAATCTCCGTACTGCTTTCCATAGTGGTTGCTTATTTTGATGACACAGGGTCAGCTGAAAAATTACAATATGTAAGCATTGTGGGAGGCCCTGTGGGCTAGAAGTTTTGTAGCAATGCTTGTGCAGGATATTACACACCGTGGCTATCAGTGAACACTAGTGAGCAAATGTTAAAATTGAGATGAAAATATTTTAACCAAATTAGCTTAGTAACTTTCTTTTTATTAATTATGAATTATTTTTTTGCTATTTTTACCCTCTTTTTTTCTTCTGACTAAGATAAAAATATGACCTTTTCAACACTAACTTGGTCATGTCCGTTCTTTAACCCTTTCACTCCTGACCTTACTCTACCAATTTTCCAAAATCCTCCCACCTCTATTTCTACACATTGATTATCAGTTTTGGTTGCTGCAGTGATTTCTACCTTTTGCTTTGAAAACGTATTCCTAAGGCCTATGTGAAAATAAATCATTTTCCCCAACTCTTTTACACTACCATACCCTTCTTTATTCATTGACCTACTTTCCCAAAGCCTGGTTTACTTTACCTGGTTACTTTAATCCTGCATTTTAAAGTAGGATTAAAGTTTTAATATACATATATATATATATAACTTTAATATATATATTATATATATACACACACACACACACACACACATATATATACATATTCTTTTATACACATATATATTTTTCTATGGCTTCTCTCTTCTCTTTTTTAATTTGTTCTTTTTTATATATATACATGGCAATAGAGTGTATTTTGACATATTATACATACATGGAGTATAACTTATTCTAATTAGGGTCCCATTTTTGTGGTTGTACATGATGTGAAGTTACATTGGTCATGTATTCACAAACATGTGTAGAAAAGTTATGTCCAATTCACCCACTTATTTTTTAAGCCTGTAGCGTTGGCTCCCCTTCCTCATGTAGCATTGTACTGCTGTTATTATCTCCATATCATTGAAGACTACCACTCGGTTTTCAACTCTCTTTTGGAAGCCCTCCATTTTCATCCTTGGTGGAGTGTACCCAACTCGGGTTGCCTCAGTTTCCCCATTCTGTTTTCAGTTGCTCACTTTTATCTTAGAAGTTTTTCTTTCAAGTTACTTGTTAGACTCTCTTTAAATTAAGAAGTACTTTTTCCCAAAGTTAACATCCAGAAGTTTGGACTCATAGCCAATTTTGCTTAAAATAAATAGTTCAATATTTTATGATTATTATTATTACTATTTTTTTTAACAAAGTCAATACTGTGGTTCGAATGTCTCCTTCAAAACCCATGCTGAATTTAGTTTCCACTGTGATGGTATTGGCAGATGGGATCTTAAAGAGTGATTAGGTCATGCAAATCTGCCCCTGTGAAAGGATTAATGCCTTTATCAAAGGACTGGGTGGTTAGTTAGAGTGGTCTTGCTGTGCATGTGAGCTCTTTTACCCCTATGCTCTCTTCCTCCCAGCCTTTTGCCCTCACTTGCTTTCTTGCTTTTTTTCTTTGGACATGTTAAGATGCAGCAGGAAGGCCTTCACCAGAGGGCGCCCTTCAATCTTGGATTTCTCAGTCTCAGAATTGTGAGAGAGGATTTTCTTTATAAATTACCCAGTCTGTGATATTCTGTTTTAGCATCAGAAAATGGACTAAGAATTTCACAATGATAAAATCCCAATTAATGAGGTTTCCTATTTTTTTAACTATCAAAAGAGGCAGGGATTTCACAAAGATAGATTCAATAAGAAGTGAATAGAGTCAGAGGTTATAAAGCACATACTTGAAGGTCATATTCTTTTTTATGTTCCTACTTTCTTTTAGAACAATGTCTTTATTATGCTCGAAAAGTTTCTGCTAGTTCAACCCTCTATTGGTGTGTTAAAAGAGACATAGATTTTAAGTGTTCAGAGTGGGTGGACAAGGTTTAATGTCTGTGATAAACTGCTGCTTTTGTTAGAAAACACCCTGAAGCAAGTATCTCTGCCCATCTAACATGATGTTTGAAAGGAAACCATTGTCATGAAGAAAGGAAGAACATTTATAAGCAGTTTTCTTATTGATGAAGCTATGAATTATTGTAGGTTTGGGACATGCTATACTCTGGAAGATTGGAAAAGGTTTATTTTGTTGTTTCTGCTGGAAGCCTTTTCTGTGTGTGAGCCATGAATTTCAAGTTTCATATTTGTTGGACTATTGTTTTAGCATAAGTATAAAAACCCATAAGATATTGGGATTAATACCCTTTCCACTGTATGCTTTTATAAATCTCAATTCTGCTCCTCAGGCCTGTGGATGTTAGGCAGACTAATCTCTCCATGTCTAGTTTCTTTCTATACAAAAAAAAATGCTATAAACTGGGCACAGTGGTGCATACCTGTAATCCCAGAAGCTCAAGAGGCTGACGCAAGTTCAAAGCCAGCCTCAAAAATGGTGAGGCACTAAGCAACTCAGTGAGACCCTGTCTCTAAATAAAATACAAAATAGGGCTGGGGATGTGACTCAGTGTTTAGGTGCCCCTGAGTTCAGTCCCTGGTAATCCCCCACAAATGCTATAAGAGGCCAGGTATATGCCTGTAATCTCAGCAATTTTGGAGGCTGAGGTAGAAGGATAGCAAGTTTAAGACCAGCCTCACAATTTATCAGGCCCCAGTCTCAAAATAAAATTAAAAAGGTGTGGAGCTGTAGCCCTGGGTTCAATCCCAGTACAAAAAAAAAAAAAAAAAGCTATAAAAATAAGGCTGCTTACATTAAATTGTTTTGAGAATTATATGAGTTAAAGTACACAAAATGCTTAGAATGTTGTCAAGCATACATTAAATGCTCAAGGAATCTTAGCAATTACTACTATCACCATAAATACTTTATATAATCAAATTTATTTGGTGTGTACTTGATAGAAACCTGAGAAGATAAACAATGAACAAGAAACTCTCTTCATTCTTGAGCAGTTCTGCCTGAAGAAAGATAAGTATCAATAAAAGAGTCACAATGGTCTGTGATTAATACTATAGTAGATTCATCCAGCTCTGTACCATGGTGGTACTGAGGAAAGATTAATAAACTTTGCCTGAGTTTGTTGCAAAGTACTAGTAGCAGGACTCCTTTCTTAACTACATCAAACGTGTGCTGTGTTCATTCAGACCATGAGGAACTTCTTTTCCCATTAGTATCTCTGATTTAGAAGTTGGATTCCAAGTCACAGAAATCGCATTCGCTAATTTGCTACGATCATTTAAAAAATTACAAAAAAAGACCTTCCCTATCAATCTACAAATGTATCTCAGAAAACTCTACTAGGGAAGTAGAGTTACAGGAAAAGCAAACAGGTATGTGATCTAGTAGTTAACGGCATGTTGAAGTACAAAGGGACAGGTGGTTTTATTTGCACAGACACTTGCAGGGCATATGTGTCTTGTAAAATCCATGGAAGTGCCCTTTCCCTTGTTCTCTAACTGTTGCTTTTGATCCACATTTTTCTGGGCAAGAGAAGTCATCTAATGATCTCAAGAGTTCTATGAAACTAAGAGTAAAGTCAGCTGAAAGTTAAGGGGGTTAGTATGTGTGTTATCCCAGAAAACAAAACAGAAATTTCAAATAACAACAGAAGATAGAGCATTTTGTTGTTGACCCTACCAGGTACTGCGCAAAGCATTTCACATGTAATAACTCATTTATTAGAAATACGTATATTTAGAATAACAAATAAATGATATATTATAAACATTGTAGGAACTGGTGTTTCCCATTTTACAAATGAAGAGAAAGGGTTTCAGAGAAGGTAAATAGCTTCACAATATTCTAGATCATCAGGCCAGAACATGGTGGTGATGGGTCTGGTGGCTTGTGTTGTGGGCATAGAGAGGTAAAATAGAACCTCTACCCTCTTATCATTTCTGGCTGGCCCTGAAAATTAACATTTGAGAGATTAATAGAAGAAGGCATACCACAATTTGTTTGATGATTTTTTTAAGTACCTTGGAGCCATAAAATGAAATTGAAGACTCAAATTGAGAGCCAAATTCCTATACTACACCAAGAAAAGTGAGTATTTATGAAACTGTGGTAAGACAAAGGGAACTGGGCTAGGACAATGAACTGTAGAAAGAAATGGCTCACCTGGACACAATTTGTACATTTCCCTTGGCCTCTACTTCTCATTGCTCATGACAAAATGTCTCCCCCCTCCCACTGTCCAAGGAGTGCATCTTTGTTCTATCTCAGGCATTCAGGAAGAAAAATAATGAAGAGAGAACCCTTCATGTATTTGCTGCTTTTCAAGTGTGTTCAGCTAAAAATAATTATAGACAAAGTGATATGTGTTATAATGCCATGTTTGGACTCCTTGATTTTAGACCCAGATGGACATAATTTTGATACGGACCACTTAGTATTCCCCTCTTAAACTTCCCTCAATTATTATGTTTTAGATGTAGTATATATTATTTTCAAATATGTTCCTTCTTTAAATTGTTCTTCCTCAATAGGGAATAAATGAGTCCGTTACAGCATAAATCATAAAAATTAGGTATATTGGTGAACCTCACACTATGCAATCGAATGAATTGATTACTGGTATAAATAGCACTTCCATAAATAATGTCCTATTTTGATAAAGCATATGTAATGAATATTAAGATTTGAAGATGGTTCTTGGAATGGAAAGAAGAGTATGATGATTTGAGAGTAAATACCAAGACAGGCTGCTGTGGAAATATTCTACAGCCTGTAAGAAATCCATGGCTTTCTACCTCCACATATTTACATTGGTGCCCATGAAACAATACAACCAGCACTTTACCTCTTAAAACACAGTGTGATATATATATGTGTATATATATATAAAGAGAGAGAGAGAGAGAGAGAGAGAGAGTTTGGAATGTCTTTTATTCTTGATTTTTATGAGACTAAACATAGCATTTTACAGTATAATAAACAGCTTTCTGTTCAGTTATATGATTTGGGGATGGAGGCACAGAATTTAGATTTTTTTTCATATTTCATCATAGGAAAGAATTACTGTACATATACACACATATATTTTGATTATGTACATATATATCTATTCTTATCCATACATATATGTATCACATATATAAACATATATATGTATTTACACACATAAAATACATATATATACAAAATGTATATACCTCAAAATGTATATACAGATGATAAATACTGAAATAGCAAGAATAAGGAAGAAATGGTTCCAAAATGCTATCAGATATGAAGTGTTTCTCTGAGTTGATACTTTATATGCTAATAAAACCACAGGGGGGAAAAGCTTGTATGGCTTATCCTCCAAGTCTCTATTTATTCACAGCTGTTCAATAGTAGCACTAATGATCATTATCATTGTACCTCATTTCCATTCAGAAAGTGAAAAACAATTTTCAAATTCTATTACAAAAGGCAAAGCAAAGTTTACCTGGCTGTATAGAGCTAGGTAGAGAGATTCAATGAAATATCTTTTAAAAGTCTTCCTAAATTTTCATAGGTATGATGAGAATAATACCATTGTAACCACTTTCTTCTTTTTCTAGCAAAATGTAGGCCATCCTGAATTCATCTTTTCTAAGTGTTAAAAAAATAAAAATTTTATAATCGAAACATCATGAGACTTAATCATCTTATTGTATTTTATGAAATTCAAAAATCATTTCACTGACTACCTGACATTTATATAATTTCGACATAGAACACACTTTACTATTAGAGGTCTTGGCTTTTGTATGGCACAGAATTCAATGAGTGAAAGTGTTTGGGGGATATTGGGTTATTATGTCTGCCAGAACATTCACTAAGCATAGAATAAAATGTCAAGGTGACTTGTTTCAAGATGTTTAGTGCAAAGAACCCATTAGTTTTCTCCCTCTCAACTCAGGGCCACAGTTCCAAAGGGTCTGGATAAGAGATCCAAGTACTATTTTTTGCACAGAGTCAGTCAGTATAAGGCTTCAAGAGAGAAACGGGATGGACATAGATTACCAGAACACAGTCAACTGGAGAAAACTAATGGCTTCAAAAACTAGTCTGTATTTCAGACATTAACATCTACATTCTGCAAAAGAGCTAACTACCCACTCATAATATATAGTTATTAACTAAAATACACATAAATTTTAATCAATTTATTTAGGTATAATTTAATCGATTAAGAAAAGATAGGATTAATTTTTAAATAAACAGTGACCACAGTATCTGGTTTCTTACTAAAGGGGAAAGTTAGCAATTAATTAATTCAAAAAGCCAGTCACAGTGGCACAAGCCTGTAATCCCAGCAGCTCAGGGTGCTGAGACAGGAGAATTGCAAGTTCAAAGTCAGCCTCAGCAAAATCAAGGCACTAAGCAACTCAATGAGACTCTGTCTCTAAATAAAATACAAAATAGGGCTGAGGATGTGGCTTAGTGATTGAGTGCCACTAAATTCAATCCCTGCCCCCCCCAAAAAAAAATTGATTCTGATTTTATAACCAGCAAAGAATTTTGAATAACATTTAGAAGAAATTACTGGGTTTGACTTAACCTTAATCAGCAAAACCAAATGATTATGACTTTCTCCCTTCACCTTAATAATGTGATTTATATATCCTTATCCTTTTCCTTGGCATAATTACAAAGGAAATGGGCTAAGCAATCTTAAATGAAGTCAGGTCTGTGAATATAAGTCTAAGTAATGAGCCCCTCAACAGCCCATATCCACTGTTCATCGAAAACTTCAAGCCATCACTGCTAGTCCATAAAGACTGGAATTCAAGATTATGGCTGTTTTGTTTTTAAGAGTAAAGCATTGGCTGTCCAACTGCCCGGAGGGTGAACGTCCTTGAATCTGAAACAAGCAGAACTAGTAGATGTTCAAATGTTTGAGAAACCAATTTGTTTTAACTGAAGTATGTGTCACCACTCTTTTGATAAGGGATGAAGCACATTTTTAAAGTATTTTTCTGACAATTGTAATTTTAGATTTTTCTCTCTTCTTTAAACTGCACAAGTGAGACATCATCTAAAATTTCCAGTTTCAATATCCCCATTTTTTGCAGTTTACTTGCAAAACAGTCTAAATGCAGATTTTTTTTATGCATCACTCTACTCCTCCCTTCCCTGATAATCTTTTCAATTACCTCTCCACATGTAATGCACCAATACTTTGTATCAATTAATCTTTGTGAAGTTTCCCAAAACATTCGGGTTCATTTTCACAGAAATAACTATTTCCTTCACACTTAATATGTAACTATTTATACAGTGTTAATTAAATCATGTAATTTTGTATATAATTACGTAAGTCCCTGGAGGAAACTAGTTTGAGAACAAAATAAGACCAGTTGCTAAATGAAAAACTCACTGGAGGGACTGTGGAGTATATGTACGTATTGCTTAATATGGGTAAGTCAGGGAGAAGGAAAAAATATACAAATTCATGGAAGGTATCTCAGATCCATTGCATCAGAATCTTTTAAGCAGTTTAAAATTTCTCAGGTTATTCTTTTTTTAATATTTATTTTTTAATTGTATTTGGACACAATATCTTTATTTTATTTATTTATTTTTATGTGGTGCTGAGGATCGAACGCAGGGCCTTGCAGGTGCTAGGAGAGTGCTGTACTGCTGAGCCACAATCCCAGCCCTCAGGTTATTCTTTTTTCTTTTTAAATTATTTTTAAAAATTTATTTATTTGTTTGTTTGTTTAATTAGTTACACATGAAAATACAATGACCTTGACATATATCCTATCTGACTCAAATGTATGTCAGGTTATTCTTATTCACATTTAATTTAATAGCCTCTGCTGGAATATTACAGAGTACTTATCAACTAATTTGAGGAGGAAAAACACTGTCCAATACAACATCAGTATAGAGAATAATTCTTTTAAAAAATCCTCTTGAAATTCACTTTTCTTTCCCAGCAACCAGTGCAGTGAATATTGTCTGGGTTGCTGTTTTTTAGATTATTTTTGAGTGTTTGATATCAGAGCCTCTTTCCCATATGAGGGGAGACCTAGAATTTAGTGACAAGACATATTTTATACCTGATCTACAGTACAGGCATGTGACCTTAGCTCAGCTAATTGCATGAGAACCTCCAAGGACTTCAAATCTGAAAGAAGTGAAACAAAGAGGTAGAACTATTCCAAATTATTCATTGAAGATGGGATCAAGACTGGCTGGGGTTGATCAAATGCTGACAAACAGCAGTATTTCCATGGTGGAGTGTTCCCCATGCAATGATGGGGTCTCTGGTATCAATGCTTTAAACTGACTATTCCTGTAGAAGATTTTGTCAGTGCTTTCGAATATTCGGCTTCCTTTGATTACTGTCGGGTTTTTAATATCTTCCATCACATCTGTAACCATTAAATGATTTATGAAACTAAATGTATAGTATACATGTACATACATTTATTTATTCTTAAATAAGACATTATTTTTTTTTTCTGGATGGTATAACTAGATGCGCTCCTACTTTGTGTCAGAGACTCAAGAGCCCTCTTTAGCCCTCTGACATTCTTGGCTAAAATGAATGAAGGAATCTCCTTTTAGAATTCCCAAAGCATAAAACTATTTCTACTATCTACTCACAATTTGTATTTTTTTTAACTTTAACATAATCAATAGAAGTTTGCCTATCTAGTACTTTTTTAAAAATATTTTTTCAATTACACATGGACACAATATCTTTATTGCGTTTATTTATTTTTATGTGGTGCTGAGAATTGAACCCAGAGCCTCAGGTGTGCAAGGAAAGTGCTCTGCCACTGAGCCACAACCCCAGCCTTAGTACATGTATTTTGAGAAAATTAATAGTACTATTAAATCAGATGATTTTAGCTTTTTTTAAAAAAAATACATAGTAAATTGTTTATGCTTCATTTGTTTACAGATTAAAACCAAAGCCTTTTTATTTCCTTATGCTAAGAGTTACAGATAGTAATGTATCAATAAATTTTGAGCAAATTGTGAAGGAACAATGCCAGAGAGTTCATTTAAAATATTATTTCTTATCACATTTTCAAAGTGAATATTTGGTACTTCAGCATCTGTAACAATTTCTTAAAATATGAAATGCAATATTTCTAGTCTCTGAGTAATTTAATATTAAAACATTTGTCCATTAAGTACTTTCAAACTTTGAGATCAATATTCATAGCTTCAATAGGTCAATCACTATACTTCATATTTATTTTTCCTTCCAGCTAAGATTAAGCAAACATTACAATATTCTGTTGATTTTGAAGTGTTTATCTTGAATAATATGTTTGTTATAGAAAAGAAACCATGCCATTTTTATCCCAAAACAGTCATATTTAAATGTCAAGTAAATGAATTTTCCAAATTATTTAGTTCAAAATAAA
This sequence comes from Ictidomys tridecemlineatus, assembly GCF_052094955.1. Taxonomy (NCBI): domain Eukaryota; kingdom Metazoa; phylum Chordata; class Mammalia; order Rodentia; family Sciuridae; genus Ictidomys; species Ictidomys tridecemlineatus. The sequence goes on along the minus strand of NW_027522888.1, from coordinate 15,402 downwards.
ATCACATCTACAGCTATTAAATAAATATGCACATGTTCTAATAATCACCTAGCAAATCAATAAATATTGTATATATGGATACATTTGATTGAAAGTAACATAAAACTGGTTGAAATTGGCTTGAAGAGTAACATAACTTTACCTACTGTTTTAATCAGCTTTTTCACCCCTGTGACCAAAAGACCTGCAAAGAACAATTTTAAAGAAGGAAAAGTTTATTTGGGGCTCATGGATTCAGAGATCTCAGTCCATAGATGGAGAACCACACTGTTCAGGGCACAAGATAAGGCAGAACATCAAGGTGGAAGAATATGACAGAGGAAGGCAGCTCAGGAAACAAAGAAAGAAAGTTTTCTCACCAGAGACAAAATATGCACCCAGTGAGCCACCTTCTCCAGCCACACCCTACCCAGCCTACAGTTCCTACCCAGTTAATCCCTATCAGTGGATTAGCTTAAAGCCCAATCATTCACCTCTGAATGTTCCAGCATTGTCTCACACATGAGCTGTTGGGGGATACCTCATACCTAAACCATAATACTCCTCAAATTGAAAATCGAAAGGAAGGGAAGATTTTAGGTTAGTTTGGTTACACATATCAATCATATCAGTAAGATTTAATTTACTTTTATTTCTCAGCTTTACAGTTGTCTTTTGTTTCTCTGAGCATGTAACACAGTGACTTACTCATCTAGGATGTTAAATACCCTACAGGATACTGTATCAGCTTCATCTAGAGACTGGTTTTCCATTGGGGGGAAAAAATCGTGGCATTTACAGTTTCTGATTCTGTTAACCATGCTATTGAAAAGGAGAAAAAGGATTAGCTTTTATTACTTTTCTCAGAAATTGAAGGAATTACCACTCTTACAATCCTGTAGAAAGTTTCCCTTCTAATTTAATTTCCCAAACTTGGTCATATGCCTATTTCTGAAATCCATATTATGGCAATTGGAATCAGATCACCCAAGTTAAATTGATATTATCAAGAACTATCTCTGTAGTTTTCTAAACCAAAAGGCAAAGAATCTCTACTATGAGAAATAGTTACAGACTTTTTACTGCATTATGGCAAAGGCTATAAGATAGAATACTTATATTGAAGCAAAATTTTCTAATAGTTTAACATGCATAGAATAAGGGGAAATTGTAAGACATAAAATTAAATAATATTCCACATAATATTTTAAACATATGGATAATAATATGAAAAATAACTTTATATCTATAATAATAACTATATAAAATTATAATTATATGGAAAATAATGTTTATAATTATTTATATAATATGCTTAAATAATATTTTAACTTTTTGTTTATGTCCTTTGTTTCCAACACAGACAATAAAGTTGTCTTTTGTTTCCCTGAGCACGTAACGCAGTGACTTCCTCATCTAGGATGTTAAAAAATGCTGTTAAGTAGAATAAGCAAAAAAGATCAATATTGACTCTGTTACTCACTTTATTTAAATAGATATAGCTAAATTATGAACTTTTTCCTTTAGAGTGAACTTTCCAAAACAAATCCATCATATCCTTCTCATTGGAATCAAATATAAATGAAAGAAAAACCTGAATTGCCCTTCTTTTTTTGACCTGGGCATTACTGTTTACCAGAGTTAATCAAAGTAGCTAAAAGAATAATGGAGAAAGGGCAAATGCAAATATTTGGGGTGTAAGTGTAAAGGAAATGCATCTTTATTATTTGTCAAAAGACCTTTAGGGTATTCAAGTGAAATTGTCTTTGAAGCGTAAAGGTCTTTTCTATGGAATGAAAGTTGAAATACTAAGAGATAATGGGTTCCAAATAAGTTAAAAGAAAGTTATCTAAATATTAAGCTTCAGGTCATACATTCGTTAGTGGTGGGAAAGTAAGTAATAGCAGTGAAAAAAAATAAAAATAAGAGACCAATTAAAATAAGAAACCAATTATGTGAGCATGAAATAAGTAGTAAACAGTACTACCATCTTCTTAAAATTCTGGAAGGTTCTAAGAATTATGATAATCTTCATATAATTTCTGTTTCCCCTTTGGAATTATCAGAAGGTTTCTAAGTGTAAAAATATAATTTTTCTTGTTGGCCAGCCATCATGTACTCTATCGCATGGAAGGAGAGTCTTTCTGAAATATCCTAAAAGATAACCTCTTATTCAGGAAACTTCTCTTGAAAAACAATGTAGTTATGTGGACTGAGATGTCTTGACAATAACTAAATAGAAAAATTGTTGTTTATCTTTGATATTAAATATAAAATATAGCAGAATAAGAGTGGAAACAAATAGGATAATTTTTGTCCATTTCTTGGGCTATACCACAGCAAAATGATCTATACTTTATATTTATATAATTTTCTTAACTCAGACTTCCTAAGACAAAATAGCATAAAATGGATGACTTCAACAATACACATGTCCTTCTGACAGTAGAGAGCCTGGGAAGTCTATGATCAAGGTACCATCATGGTTGGGTTCTGGAGAGGACTCCACTTCCTGGGTTGCAGACCATTGCCTTCTTGCAGTATTCTCACATAGTGGAGACAAGAAGCTGTGTTCTTGCTTTTTCTTCTCATAATGGCAATAGTCTTTTGCTGGAGGTTTCACCCTCATGACCTCATCTAAACCTATTTACTTTCCAAAGCCCTCATTTCCTGGTACTATCACATTGTGGGGATAAGATTTTAATATATAAATTTGAAGGAACACAAATATTCAGTTCATAATGTTGGTTGACTTTGTGTGTGTTTAACGAAAAAAAAAATCCCACTTGGCACTCTGTAAACAACTTTAAAACTGAATGAATCAACACAAATAAACTTTGTAATGTGTACCTCATGAGGACTGTTTGACATGATTTTCTCATTGTTCTCTGAATTTAGTTGGTCATTTGAAGACTTGTATAATCCTACTACACCTTGTACCCTGTCAATGTGTTAAAAGATAACAGAGAACTCATTCTTATATCAACATAAACCTTTCTCTTCCGGAAAAGAAGCACTACCAAATTATATCACCTATCTTTTGAAAATCATTCCAAAATTTAGTGGCTTGAAATGATAATTGTTTATTTTGTCCATATTTCTTTAGCTTGACCATTTAGGCTGAAGTCAGTTGTGTGGTTCTTGGTCTGGGATGGAGAGGTTCTGTCCTAGCTGTGTTTGTGTCTGTAATCAGTGAGCACTGGTTGTCTTAACAAGATGAGCACCAACTCATCTGATTTTTAACTGGAAAAGGAAGGCCTCGCTGTTCAGGTCTTCGGTATTCCGTGTGGTACCTGTTCTTCCAGCAGGTAACCCAGTATGAATTTCACAATAGCTTGGGGAAGAGACAGAACGGCAGCATGTAGGATCTATTGAGGCTTTCGCATAGTAAGTATGCCACACTCTTATTTCTCAAAGCAAATATTAAGGCCAAACCAGTTTCAAGCATTCAAATAAATTCTTTACCTTGATGGAATGAGATGCAAAGTCAAGTTTTAATGGAGTCTAATAACAGAAAGAGGACTCATTGTAGCCATTTTTAAAATTTATTTATTTGTTTGTTTGTTTATTTATTGGTGCTGGAGATTGAGCCCAGATCTCATGCATGCTAAGCACACACTCTACCACTGAGCTAGATCCCCAGTCCATTTTTTCAAACCATCTACCATGCATGTCTTTCTGTCTCAGATGTCTGGAGCATAAGTTTAAGACTTGACAATATCAACCATGGTCTTAATTTTCCTTCTGCTTTGACTAGGAGAGACAAAATTCAAATTTAACTGAAAGGATATTTGTTTGCACTTTAAATAGGGTAGACATGTGTTTAGTGAATTTTCATCCAAGTCAAATAATTTTTTTCGAATATTGATATAAATATAATAGTCCACTGTTAACTATGGAGTACAGTTAGTACAATCCCTAAAATAATTAGAAACAATTATGAGAACTAGAGCTAGCCCTTTCTCTTTGCATTCAGCATGTATACACAATCAGCTTTGCAATACATGACTTATTATTTAGTGTGATTTCATTAAGAGTTTCTCAACATGAGGTATAAGGAATGTTAATTCAGGTTTACAATGAGTGGCATCCTGTGCCATTGATGAATATACAAAGGAATATTTGAAAGAGAGTTATCATTTCCATAATTAATTGCTAATTCACACACAGGGTAATGACTCATGAAGATTTTAAATGCCTTTATTTCAAAATTCATTTTTTTTCCAGTTTTCTTTTGCATTAGTTGAATGGGAAAGATTTGTCAGTTGAGTAAAGACACTTCATCTCCCTCACCAATGCTGCCGGAAGTTATTAATTAGGTTTCTGAGTTTGGCACTGCTCTTTCCTGGTCACCATGATGTGTCATTGAAACAGACCCATTAAAATGAGTGATGTGTGTTGTAATTTCATTAGTGTCATCAATAATGTATTACACTTTCCTTTTAGTAGTCTCTTTGTGTTGTGTGTGGGTCAGGATGACTGTATGAATTACATTTATAAGATCCAAATTGTTACAGATGAGGGGAGATAGGCATGAGGGTGGAATTAATGTTATTTTAAACATGATAGCTACTAAAATGATTTCAATTAAATAATATTTTAATTAGGTCTGATGTCTCTACATGCCATGCTGAGATGCATGTTGTGTGTATGCAAATAGGATTCTGATTTATTGATTTAGAGCCATGCTAATACAGTCCATTCTTTATGTAGAGAAACTTTCTGAAATGTACTGAAGCAGATGTATCTAAGAGCATGAATGGTTCACTAAGTGGTATACATTTTTGTGGTTGTAAAATACAGATTATTGACATAGAAACTCTTCAAATGTATTTTTTTTTCACTTCCACTCAGTTTTCCTTCCAGACCTGTGACTTTTGACAGACTATGGATCCATTCCGGGTCTGACCTAATTGGAATAATATTGATCCATAATTAGAAAGAAGAAACATTTAAGCAGCCTGATACAGATATGCTGTTGAAATCTCTGCACTTTGTTGGACTAAAGTTCAATTTTGGTGGCATCACGTGGTAATACAAAGATGTTTAGAAGATTTAGAGGTTACCATCAGAAGCATTGATTTAACTAAAATATTTAAAAGAAAAGAAGCATTTGCATATTAAAAATGGTACAGTCATAGTTTTGGTACTCAGAGATTATCCTGGAATATGTAAGTTTAATGGTTGAGTATATAAGAAAGATCTCAGAACTAAGAAATATGAAAGAATATATGTGATGGAATTTAAGCATTACCTGGGTTTTGTTTTAGGCTTAATTCAAATATTAAAAATAAAATAACATAATGCTACCTTTCAGAAAGGAATGAAAATGCAGAATTTTATTTTATGTAAGCAGGAAGCTATATGGTTTTTAGTACACACACACACACACACACACACACACACACATACACACACACAAAGAAATTGGAAAAGATGAGCTACTTCTGCAAATCAGTAGGAGAAATGATCCATCTAATGAAAATTTAAAGATTTTTTAAATTTTTGTTATCCATAATTTGTTTTTCAGGTAATGCAGTCTTTCAAGGTGGAAAATGAGCTTTTGTTATTATAATAATGATAAACTAACTTAAGTTACATCGGCATCTACACAAATGAAGATTTTTCTCATAAATTGAGATGAAAACATTTTAGTGTCTTGTACTCAACTAGAATCTCAGTATCTGTAGTTTTATTCTGATTTGTATCCAATTTTGGTAGAAATGGATATGAGTGTTTATCTGTATAATAGCTTGCTATAACTTTACTACTCGATTCACGTAGCATATGGAAAATGTGGTTAGCTCCTTGTAGAATTTCACAAAGCAAAAAAGATTCATTTTTATTCACATGGAATGTTTACAGTCATTATAAAAGCATGTTACTATGTAGCTTCCTAGTTAGGAAGAGCAAATGTGGGTATTTAAAAAGTAATTATAATCATTGTATTTTTTGTTCTTTATACCTGGACATTCATTGTAGGATGTATTTTTATTCTTCCATATTATCTCTCTTCTAGATATTTTGCAGTAGTTAGGACTAAAATTTTACATAAATATATTAGAGACTATTCATGATTGAATGAATTGTCATCAAGGGATCAATCCTGTAACCTTTATGAGCATGTTTTATTAATATCATCTTATCATTTGACTGAATATTAATATCTAAAATTTAATAGGCATAGACTGTATAAATATGAATGTACTTTATATCGGTTTTTAAATAGTGGAGAAAATCACTGTAATAGCCTAAGAAACATTAAGTAGGTTCTTCATAATGTACTAACTGCAGTGTTACAGTTCATTTAATGAAGAGTTTTGATAATAATGATTATAATATTTTTGTTTGTGAGCAAGCTGAGCAATATGTCCTCAAGGAATAGAAGTATTTGATACAACTTTTGAAAATATCTATTTACTTTTAAGCTCTGGAAATATATTTGCCACAAATTTGCTGAGGCTGGTTTTGATCCTTCTACTTCAGCCTCCTGAGCTGCTGGGATTATAGGAATATGCTATTGTGTACCTAAATTCATCTTTCTCAATCATTTGACTAAGTATCAGGAAACCATCATATTACACACTAAGACAATGTCATTCTAGATGTCAAACATGTAAGAAAGAAGAGGGAATAGTATAATAAATTTCATTTCCCACTTTTGACAATTATTACCTAATGGTTCATATTATTTTATATATACTGTTTATAACTCCACTCTATATTTTCCCTCCAAGTATTTTTAAAGTAAATCTCAGAAATCATAACATTTATTTGCAAATATTACTTTACATACTATTGTAAGACAACAGCAATTTTAGAAGACATGCTAATGATACCATGATATCTAAAATATTAATAATTGCTTTATATCAATCAATAATCAACATTCAATTTTGTACTTCCCATATTAATGTATTTGTTTGCATAAAATCTAACAAAATCTTTATTTTGTGACTGGTTGACATGTTTCTTTTAGTCTAGAACACTAGTTCTTAATTGGGGTTACTTTTGCCCTATTAGGAATATTTTGGCAATGTTTGCACACATTTTCATTTCTTGATACAAAAAGAAGGATGCTATTAATAGCTAGCCCATGTAGTCCAGGGATACTGCTTATCATCCCACAGTGCATGGGAGAGTCACCACAGTAAAGACCCATCTGGCCCAAAGTGTTAGTAGGACATGGTTGAGAAACTCTGGTCTACAGGTTCCTCCTTTCTCTACTTTTTAAATGAAATTTAGTAGTTGAACAAACTGAGTTATTGGTTGTCTAGATATTGTTGCAGTCTGTGGTTTTCTAGAACATACTGTGCTATGATTTAGCATAATTCTGTCCTTTGAATTATTAGCAATTAAATTTGGAAGCTTCATCAGATACACATCATTTTTTTTTAGCAAAATTGTTTATGCTATTTCATAATGTACCATACTTCCATCAGGAGGCCCATGTCTGATTATCTCCTCTAATGTCATCAAAATGGGAAACTACTAATGGTCAATGTCTCAATCTCTTAATTCATTAAGTATCAAAAAATAGCAATATTACCTTTATAATGTCTTCATATATTGCAAACAACACTGCTTCTGGTAGTATTCATTACGGTGTTTGATATGAAAGTGGCATTGTGCATAAAACATTTACATATTCCTTTTTTCCTTTCAGAAACATCCTGTACCACACTGATGAGAAGACAAGCCAGTTTTCCATACTCATGGAGGCTTGGGAACACTGCAAGTCACTTACATCAAATGAGACTCTTCAAGAAGCCCTGTCAGATGTGTTGAACAGCATTAATTCAGCTCAGGTTTACTTCAAAGCAGGACTTGATGTATTTGAGAGTGTCTTGGTTGGAAAGAACTGAGAAAACTCTCAGCATTTTAAAAAGTTTGTTTACAATTCTACAAGCAAAAGCTCTAATCAGACCAGATTTTCTGACATTGAAGACTCTCCCTCCTATGATTCTTTGACATGTTTAAAGCTATTATTACATTGTATTTTTTTAATGTACATATAAAAGAGCACTTTGCACATTTAGTATTTTTCTTAAATCTACATTTCTGAATATGTAAAGGCAAGTTATTTGAAAAAAATAGTTAAGATTTATCTGTTAAAAAAAATCTGCTGTATTTTTATATATAAACTATTTTGGGGGAAAGTTCCAAGAAGTTCTGTATATCTTCACTTCTCTAGATAAAATGTGTAGGAGCACAAGTTATTCTCTCTGATAGAACTATTAATGATCGAGTTTTTATAATAGAAATGTAGAGTTGATATGGTTTCAGATTAACTTTACTATTAAGTGTTCAATATGAAGAATTCTAGTATTTTGACTGAGTGATTGGTTGCCCAAAACCACTTTGAATGTTTCTACTTTATGAAATGAAGTTCCCTTTTTTTAACACAACTAGATGTAGTAATACACTGGTTATGAAATTGTATTTTTTAAGTATTAATGAAAAAAAAAGAGCCATAAACATTCCAGGGGAAAATCTCACGGTAGCTGCACAGAGCAATTTAAATGCAAATTTTTTTCTGAACAACTTATAAGGTGACTAGCTTTGAAACCCCTAATTTGCCTCAGTTGGTTTTGTAAGAATTTGGGGAGTGATATATTCGTCTTATGAGGGAAAAAAAACATTTCTTATTTCTTTTTCTGTGGTGTCTGTTGGAATCAATGAAACAGAGGTTACTTCTAAAATGAAAACATCTCACATGGCTTTTCCTTCCCATCTTTTCTAAAACTCCTTGCTGTAAGGCAGTTTTCACAGAACACTATATAATTTTTTCAGCAAAATAGCAAAGTTTCTCTTTGAAAACAAAAAATATCACCAAAGTGCTTTTTATGCTCCTGACAAAAAAGAAGTTACTATGAAAGAAATATTTGTTTTCGTCAATGAAAACTTCTGTAAATCTATTTAAAAAATTGATTTTTTTCCTTCTTTATCCATAGTTGTGGCTTAGGTAAAAATGTAGAAAATATGCATACTTCATTCTTGCACACAATGCCATGTTTCCATAAGGGTATCTCTCCCTCACTTCTGTTCTTCTCTCAAGTAAGAAATTCAGCTGTTCACACTGATCTTGTCATTGACTAGCTCCAGTATCCATTATCCCCACAAATTCTAAAATAATTTTCTGTTAATGGACAGGTTAAACTTTAGCTTACCTTTAAAAACTATTTGTAAAATGTTCTTCTGATATTGGATAACTCCTTACAAATGTCTGTTAATACATTTTCCCTCCCAAACTCAACATTCACACACACTTCCCCATTACACATTGCCAGAACAACATTGTAGACCATCCCTAGACATCTGAATCTTTACTTCTTATGGAGAAGCATAAACCTAACCTTAGTTTAAGATAAAGCTGAAGGGGAAGAATTAATCAATATTGATTAATTGATTTATATGATCTGCTGCTTCTACCCTAAGTAATATTTATATGTTCAAAGCAGAGAATTAAGGCAATTAACTAGACAATTTAAACAAAAATTCTTTTGCATCTGAATTGCCTGTGTGCACATATTTTTACATGAAAAATATAAGTACTTTACAATTCTTTTTGACCCATTTACTTATTTGAAAATATTTTCCATGTTGAAGAATGTGTTTAGGAAAGGGTTAAAAGTATTAGGTTCCTGCGTGCATTGATGTCAGCTCCCTGAATGCTCTGCAAAGATCAATAGCACACAAGCAGTCAGACTACCCACACAGACAAGTATGGGCCTATGCAGAACGCCTGATATCAGGATCTTAAATATTCAGTCAAAGTCCAATGTGTTCACTCAGTTTCTCATGTGGAGTTGAATTATATAACAGATAATGACAAACTATTATCAATTTGGTAGTCTACCACTTTAGGAAAAAAAACATAAAATAAATTCACTCCCATAACTCACAATAGTATTGAAAGCAGAAAATTGTTTTTCCTCTTTATTTTTTTAAAGACTGTTTACATAGGTAAATCACCTGGCATACATAAAAAAAAATCTCATTATTTTACGTTCTTTACTTCTATATCATGAGGTATTTGTTATATGAAAATACTGCAGTTAAGTATATGAATTAACATGTCTTTATTAGTTTATTTAAGAGATTGTGTGAAGAAGCTTAATCACATTTACAATAGATGTTCAGCAATTCTATAGATTCTGCTCTACACCTTTCACTATGACAATCCGCTTCACTAACAGCATTACAACTATGATATGATTACCTCAAGGCCCCCCTCCAGATTTGTATCGTTTTAATTTCTCCCCACAATAAATCCAAGTAAATAAAAATCCTGAACACACACAGCAAGTGTTATGTGAATTCATAGTAACATTTAAATTGTTTCCAAGACATCTAGGTATCTGGTACTTCTCAAAATACTTCATAGGTAGAATTGTGCCAGGAGATAATGAATCATAAGTGATTATTTTCCTAAGAAAACATGGCAAATGTGTATCTCTGGAATTTGTGTTCAGGTAGAGTACCCACTGCCCTTTTATGGAAAGCCTGGGTCCTAGAGATGTGAGGAAGCCTGAGAGACACTTTGATCTAAGCCCTAGGATCTTGCCTTCAACCAGAGAAGGTACTGTCATGATACAGTGACTAAGAAATTTAGAAATAGTCACATATTTAGTGACAGGAAAAAAACCCAGCTGGAATGTCAGATTCTCTGCTTTCTTGTGCATCATGCTCTCTCCCTAAGGAGACAAGGTTACATGACCTCATCCAGTATATTCTATGTACCCAGCCATTCTGTCAAATGTTGTCTGGGTTAGGCACACCACTTTTTCATTCCACACTGGCTTACTCTCTGACTATAACTGACAAATCAAAATTTCCCAGGGAATCCAGGCAAAGTACAGAGACTGGTGACAGGGAAACAAGTGGAGAACCTCTCTGCAGGAAGCAAGAGACAACAGGAGGGAAGACATTGAGCATAATGTTTCTACAAATGAACACTTCAGCCAGGCGTGGTGGTGCATACCTATAGTCCTAGTGACTTGGGAGGCTGAGGCCGGAGGATTATAAATTCATGCTAGCCTCAGGAACTTATTGAGGCTCTAAGCAACTTAGTGAGTCCTGTCTCAAAATAGATAAAAAGAGCTGAGGATGTGGCTCTGTGATTAAGCACCCTTGGGTTCAGTCTCTACTACCAAAATTAAAAAAAAAATTATGAAAGCACTTTTCAGCTCAGTGTACAATCAGCAATCTAAAGTAATATTTCTCAAAATGTGAAAATTGGGATAAAAAGCCTTAAAATATCTTTTGATTTCTGGATGATCCTTAAGCACACTAAAGGTTAAGATTTTCTCATCTGTATTAATTCTGGGTCTTGAGAAAACATTAGTTGGAACATAGCTAAGTTAATCAGAAGGACCATAAAGTTTTATTAAATGACATTATCTGAAAGAAAAAAAAAAGGTCCTATTTTATCTCTAAGAAAACCATTCTGAAGCAGTCAGCATTTGTGCCTGCTACATGTCAGGCATGGTTGATTTTTTTTTCCCTAATTGAATCACTTTAACAACCAATTTTTAAAATGAGGAAACTAGGTTAAGTGACTTGTCCAAAATTCCAAGGTTAATAAAAGATAGTGAGGTGTTTCCCTTTTCTCTGCGGAACCTTCTACTGTCCACTCCTGTGTTCTTCACACTGAGCACTACAGAAAACATCAGAAGAATCTTTTGATTCGAGAAATTGATATAATTGAAAGTTTTAAAACCACTGACCAGATTGTCTTATCTACTTCTTCTGTAATATGGTGAAAGAGTTTGAAGAAAGGAGTCCTTATGGTGGTAGCCTACCTCAATAATGATATGCACATGTGAGTAAATTTGGGGATATATCTAGGCATCAGACGTATACTATTGTAGACTATCAGGGCAACTAGACCCATAAATAGGAAAAGGAAACCAGAAACCATAGTCACAATTTCCCCTTCCAAATGCCTATATGATTTTGTTGAGATTAAAAAAAAAAAAGGCATATACCGTGATTTAGAACCACAGTTTTATATCAGTTTTAAAACCTCAGAACAACTAATCGACTTTTTAAATTAAATAAATATATAGCAGACAGCAGTTTCCCCACTGGAAAGATGAGTGTCACAAAAATAAATTGTTTGTTGCAATCTTACTAATGATGAATCAGCATCTTTGCCTCAAATAAAATACTATAATTATTTGCACGATAAGTTGATAGGCCTAGTCAAAATGTTCCCCTGAGACATTTTGTGGTATGTGTAATTAATTACTTCAAAAATTAAACTTTCTCTGAGGATAGCACATTGTCATCTCATTGGTTTAATAGGCTGTTTAAGTGTGCCTTAGTCACACATTTGCTTAATAGAAAGGAATTATTTTAAACTGCTAATCCATGTGTTGAGTGGAAGGGAAATGGGCCCAAATATTCCAATAAACATATCATCAATGTAACACTTTGATAACAGGATCATGAATGCAGCCTGGGGTGGGCGGGGGGCGGGGAGCAACGTGTTATTTTAGAAAAGAAATAATTTGCCCAGTCATACTTGTGAATTTGTATTCTTACATGAGTTTAAATTGCTAACTTTAAAAAAGCCTCATTAAATTTTGCTATTCTAAAAGATCCTAAAAAGCTTCAGTGTTCTAAATATCCCCATTAAATGTGAATATATTTCAGATAAGTGGATTTGTTTTGTACATCTCAGAATTATAAGTGGCGTGAAGATGAGTAGCAAAAGAAATTTGTAAAATGTAGCCCTTTCTAATCCTCTCTCTCTGTCCACTCAATTTTCTGTTTTCTTTTTCCAGGTACACTCTGGTAATGGGGATAGACATTTTTTTTTCTCACTGAGAACTAATTTTAAGATCTACCCAACACAAGATAAATACATGTTAATCAGTCAGAGTTTTAGTTCTATAATACCTTTCCTTTATCTTTCAAAGATGTAAAGTGCCTTCACCTAAAAATCTTGAGACTTGGTTTATTGAAAGATGACATATTTCTTAAAGGCATTTATAATCTCATACTCAGATTGAGTCAGAATTCGCAAAGTAAAATATTAAATTAAGGCAGTTTCAAGTAGCTTGAAGAAAAAGAAGCTGCTTCCAATTTTTAAGCTTCTGATTATATTATTTTGTTTTCGTTACACCTTTATGTAGCTTGCTGTAACCAAAATGGTAATTTTGATGTCTTCAGCCAAAAATCCAATCAACAAGGCCAAAGAAATGCATGGCTACTCTGTTTCTTGTGCAGGATTCAGTCAAGAATTAATTCAGAAACAGTTGATTCAGTGTCTACTTCTAGTCAGATCTTTAATGAGTGTAGACAGAGCCAAGCAGTATTTCACCTGATTCCTTTGATGTCTGCAGCCAATAAGCACTGAGGTTGTTTTTCTCAGAGGGAAACAGATTTTATTTTCCAGGGGCTAATTAACATGCACCACCTCAGTCCCCAAAGGACCACACAGGTGCCTGTACTATGCCATATGTCATGTGCTATATTCATGCAAGCTCAAGAGATTAATATACAGTCATTATTATGAATGATTATGTTGCATTGAAGTTAATGTGGGTCTTTTGTTCTAATTAAAGTACAAACTTGGCATCTGAAGAGAACTTAGCTAGAGAAGTAGACTTAGAGTCCCTGTCTTAATGAACTACATATATTTTTTAATCAAAATGTGTAATTATTTAATGATCTTGCCTGCTCAGTAATTATAACTCTCCAACTACTTCAAAGAACCCTTATTCAATGTGTTACCATGCAGACGGTTAATACTTATATGTCTATCTTTGGAATCTCTCTGCCATTTTTGATCATGTTTTCAATGTGTATGGTAGTATTTTATTATGAATAATAATAATTTTTATTTCATTTTATATCAAGCTGCTGAAAATGGACTACCTTACTCTAAAAGATAGAATAAAATGTTACTATACTATGAAGATGATTTTGGCATATCTGTTTAATATAAAACAAATATCCAAACAAAAATATTTTACTCCACCATTGCAAATTGTCTGCAAGAAACAAAAAGGCACAGATGGTTAAGTGTAACTCACATGAGTATATTCCAAAGACGTCATAAATAATTCTATTTAGCAGCTGAAATAGGACTCTATTAGGTGATTTAGTGTTTGCATTGCAAACAGAAAGGTTTAGTGGCAAATATATCCCACACACTCTAACTTGCTACTCGGAGAATAAGAATTTGAATAGTACTCAGAAAAGAATAGAATTGTACTCAGAAAAGACAAAGGCTTTGTAGGACACTTTGAAGGGCTAACTTGTTTTGTTTTGTTTTGTTTTTTTTAGAAATCCAGAAAATCAGCATTACATTTTGATAATGGTTTTAAATATGTGCTGGGATTTCAACATACTCCATGTATTGAATATTTTAATGATATCTGTAATGTAGCAACATTAAAATATACAAGCCTTTGTAAAGCAGAAATTTCTCAGTGGTATAACATTAAAAATAAAATGCTACAATAAAAATTAAGGATGAGCAGGAGACTATAAACTAACATGGGGTAAAATTTGAAGGGTAATTTCTTCAAGTAAATTTGCTGTGATTAAAAATAAATACTTCTCAAGAGGTGGGCCAATTACTGAATTGCACTGAACTGCCTTAGTGTTGAAGGTTTTTTTTTTCCAATATAATTTGATTATCATCTGTGATTCATTGTACAGAGATTTTCATTGTCATTGTCTTTGTTGTAATTAATTTTTACTGGCATTAATTTAGAGGCATGTGTCTGTAATTTTCTAATTACAATGTATGGTTGAATGTCTAATTTCTATAATGTGTGGATGCCTTCAGAAATGTAGGGCTTTCTGTATTTAGTCCAAGTGTGATCTCAATTTATTGTATGACCATTTTGTATTACTTAACATGACTCAATATGCAGCTTTTGGTGTGATTTGGAGTGGCAAAAAAAAAAAAGGAATTGGGATGTCATATCCATATTCATTAAGAATATAAGTGGATATTTTATGTTTGTTGCTTAATATTTGCACATAATTAAAAATATAGTACTATGAAATGAAGGCATCTTTAGAAACATGTTTTGATTCATTAATGCAATGAATATGTACAGTGAAATAGCAATGTTTAAAACACCCACTTAACATATATTAAATACAGGTGAAAATCCTTGGTTGCCACAATGTGCTTTTTATCACATGATATACAGAATGTTTCATTAATGAGTTATTTTTACATACATGCATCACACTAAAACAGGTGTCCCCTTGTTTAGAAAATGCTGTAAGATAGTCATCTTTTTTTCTTCTTTACTTTGGTTCTTTCCTTGAACTTTTAGTTCTCATATTGGGTCATTTAGATTTCTAGTTTGTGAAAAATTATAATATCAAGGAATATCAACTGTACCAATTCCAGCATTAAGAATTTTATTTCCTCAAATATACTTTAAAAAA